>NC_135974.1:29710835-29768585 GCF_053455715.1 Rhinoraja longicauda | reverse complement strand
GACAGCATTTTTTGTATCAATTCATTGCAAGGATTATAATCAAAGAATCTTCAGTTCTGAGAACTGCATAGCTGCTACTGGATAATAATAAGGAGTCTGCAATTAATGGGTTTCACTGCATTATCGGCTATAAAACCCGCTAACTGTAACATGGACTACTTCCAGTCATTTCCTGTGACAGGTTGTTTTATTTTTAAAAAGGTCAAAACGTGGATTGGTTCATTTGCGAGGAACTTCGCTAATTCAAAAGACGTTGAAACACGATAATACAACAATAGCCACAGCAGTCGTGCAAAACACTGTTCCACCGTTTTCAGAGTTATTGTGTCGGATTGTATTGGAGGCCAACAGGCAAGTTACATACTTTGACCACGTCCCGACTACCACAGGTCCCCAAACAATGTTGCAAGTTCAACGGCTGCTCGGCTATGTGTGGTCCTTATTATCATGCACAACTCAGCCTTAATATCGATCTCCGTCCGTTTACTTTATTCATTCAGGTAAAATACAATGCATTTTCATACTGCATTAAAGATATCTTGTATGATTATTCGTGTTACACAGCAATGTGTCGTCCATGTTACGCCAGTTTTAGCATCGGTGCATTAATGCCTCTAGCAGCTTCTTAACAAAGAAACATTTTTTTTCATCAATTAAGTTTTCATGTTAACTACACTTGGATAGCAAAATACACATGTTCTGTTTTTGGAAACAGGGTGTGGGGGACCAATACTGCAGTGAAACCAGTTTCAGAATTAATTGCCGAGTTTATCACTGTAATGACATTGCATTGCATCTGATAGAACAATACACCACACAAATAAATATCACCGCCCACCACCAATCCATATCTTCACAAACGTTGCACCTTCCACAAGTCACCTTTGGCTTCTAGCCAAAGAACACCATCAATCTATTTGGTGGGGAACTTTTAACAGACTTGCACTGTCGGGCAGGCACATCCCATCCAGCGCTGATTAGAAGGCCACTCGGTCAGTTGTTTCTATTTATCCAAACAGTATTTACACACGCCACATACACACACTTCCACCCACCACGAGAAAGAAGGAAAGCTTATGTTGGCCAAGGTGACAGACAGTCCACATTCCAAGAGGAATCTTTGGGCTTTGCAAAACAATCAGTATTGCCCGGGCGAGCGCATCAAAACAATATTCCTTCAAGTGTCCGCCTCTTCTGAAACTGTGCCATCGTTTCCGCAATGAGGCTGTCGGTTCGAGTCATTCACATTGCTGCCATGATTAAAAACCAAACAAAATCACCGCTTCGATAATCTTTCCTCCTTGGAAAGGAGGACTGGATCTCCACTGAAACACAGCTTACCCCAGTCCCACCTGCTAAATTATCACCAGATTTTCATATTCCCACACACACACACACACAGACAGACACACAGACACACGCACAGACAGACACACGCAGACAGACGCACAGACAGACAGACATGCAGACACAGACAGAGACGTACAGACAGACACACGCAGACACACGCAGACAGACACACGCAGACACACGCAGACAGACACACGCACAGACAGACACACACAGAGACACACACAGAGACACACACACACACACACACACACACACACAGACAGGCACACACAGACAGACACACACAGACAGACACACACACACACAGACAGGCACACACAGACAGGCACACACACACACACACACACAGACTGACACACACCCTGCCAGAATTCATGCCTTAAAAATATTAAAGTTAAAACATTTTTTTAAAAAGTCCCACCAAATGTAATTAACACGTCCAGGCGCCAGCCACAGAAGAGCAGACACACACACACACACACACACACACACAGACACACAGATACAATGTAACCCCCCGCTGGTTGACTGTTTCGATCTCCAGTGGTCTCTCCACTGCACTTAACTCTGCATTCCCAACTAAAATAAAATATAGGGGGGAATTTTCAGCGATCAAGGCTGCCGGCGGGCGGGCAAAGAAACGCTGCAATCTGGACCCAGATACAGCAAGTGGAAACGGTACTGACTACAACAGTTCACAACACATCCCTTTTACAGCAGACTCGCTCACTCTCTCCCACAACACTGCACACACATACTTGTCAGCTTGCAAAGTTTGAAGGGTGCAAACTGCAATGTTACCCCCTTTGCATCCACGCATGGGAACAGGAGGGATGGAGGAATGGAGGGAGGAATGGAGGGAGGGTGGGATTGGGGGGGGGATTAAATGTCTTTAATAAAACAACTGATTCTCAATTGGGCAGCTTGAATAACTCAATTGCAAAACACAATCCAGGAGCCAAGAGGCGAAATATACCAGAGGCATCAATCCACACATCAGCACGAACAAATAACAAAACAGGCAGCGAGTTGCAGGAGGCAGGGGGAGCCGGTCCTGCAGATCCACAGCCAGTACTGGTGGACCAGAGGGAAGTCATCTACAATTCACATCCTCGCAAAAACACAAACCCCTCAGCACCAGCAGCAGCAGCAGCTCCAAACAGCAGACAATCAAAGTTTTTATTAAGGTTAATGAGTCGCTGGGAAGGGAGGGAGGGAGGGAGGGAGGGAATGGTTTACACGTCTACAATGATCAGAGCAATATTGTCACTTGCACCCTGACAATAATCACACCCGCCTTACCCTCCAAGCAAGGTAAGGAAGGGCGAGAGGATTTCACCCCCAGTGTTTAGTTGATGATAGAGAGGGAGAGAGAATGAGGGGGAGAGGGGGAGAGGAAGAGAGAATGAGGGAGAGGGAGTGGGGGAAGAATGAGGGAGGGGGGGAGAATGAGGGGGGGAGGAATGAGGGAGGGAGGGAGGGGAGAATGAGGGAGGGAGGGAGGGAGGGGAGAATGAGGGGGAGAGAATGAGGGAGGGAGGGAGGGGGAGAATGAGGGAGGGAGGGAGGGGGAGAATGAGGGAGGGAGGGAGGGAGGGGGAGAATGAGGGAGGGAGGGAGGGGGAGAATGAGGGAGGGAGGGAGGGAGGGGGAGAATGAGGGAGGGAGGGAGGGGGAGAATGAGGGAGGGAGGGAGGGGGAGAATGAGGAGGGAGGAGGGAGGGGGAGAATGAGGGAGGAGGGAGGGAGGGGGAGAATGAGGGAGGGAGGGGAGGGAGGGGGAGAATGAGGGAGGGAGGGAGGGGAGAATGAGGGAGGGAGGGAGGGGGAGAATGAGGGAGGGAGGGAGGGGGAGAATGAGGGAGGGAGGGAGGGAGGGGGAGAATGAGGGAGGGAGGGAGGGGGAGAATGAGGGAGGGAGGGAGAGAGAATGAGGGAGAGAGGGAGAGAGAATGAGGGAGAGGAGAAGGGAGGGGGAGAATGAGGGAGAGAGAATCCACAGCCTTTGCACATCTCGCAGTTCTTACCTTTAAGAACACTCTGGCCCGCAGCGACAGTCCTGGATATAAACACTGCATATACATCTTGGGAAAATCAGTCTTGCAGGAGGTTATTCCCTGTCCAACACCCGCCGCCGTTGCCTGAGATGATCAAGCAAATAAAAAATTAATAAATTGCCCATTCAAACTTATTGCTGGTTAAAACATGTCTCACCCCAGGGGTTGGGTTGGGGGGGGGGGGGGAGATTATTTCACCCTCTCATCTCCCCTCTCTCCCCCCTCTCCCTTCCCCTCCCTCCAGAAAAAAAAAAAATATATATATACACCCCCCCCAAATAAAAAGGATTATAAAACACGAAGTGGGGAATTCTAGGGAGGAACACACACATACACACAGTGTAAAAACTAGCAGGTAGACAGGGGAAAGACAGGGAGTGGAGGGGATGGGAGAGGCGTGCTTTTAAACGAGAACTGCGGCTACCAGAGCAGAGAGCAGAGCAGAGGCAACAACATAACACAAGCAGATACATTCATCACCAGCTACTAAACAAGAAGCGTTTGCTCACCCCGTCCAAGCAAATGAGCAGGGCGATCGGAAGGATTGCAGCAGAGGTTTGCATTGCTCCAAGTGCATTTACCCCTGTACACACTCACACTGACACACTCACACACACACTCAGAGAGAGAGAGAGAGAGAGAGGGAGGGGGGGAAATAAAGTCAGGCAAAGTTTAAATTAAAATATAAGCCCCCTTTGGTGGTGGGTGTCTCTGTGCATTCAGCACAGACTGGGAGCTGAGTCTCCCTTGGTCTCCTTGCTCTGGGCTGCTGCCTGTCTGTCTGTCTGTCTCTACGCTTCTCTCTCTCTCTCTCTGTCTCTCTCTGTCACATTCACTACTGCAGGTGCGCACCGCTCCACCACCCTCTCCCTTCTCTCTCTCTCTCTCTCTCTCTCTCTCTCTCTCCTCTTCTCTCTCTCCTCCCTCTCTCTCTCTCTCCTCTCCTCCCCTCTCCAGAGCCACCAGCACGTCAGCGACTCCGCCCAGCGATGGGAAAGGGAAAGGGGAGAGGGGTGGAGAGAGGGAGGGGGGGAGAGAGAGGAGGGAGAGAGGGAGGGGAGAGAGGGAGGGAGAGGGAGAGAGGGAGGGAGGGAGGGAGAGGGGGAGGGAGGGAGGGAGAGGGAGAGGGAGGGAGGGAGAGGGAGAGAGGGAGGGAGGAGAGGGAGGGAGGGAGGGAGAGGGAGGGAGGGAGGGAGAGAGAGGGAGGAGAGAGAGGGAGGGGGAGAAAGGGAGGGGAGTGAGAGAGAGAGAGAGAGAGAGAGAGAGAGAGAGGGAGGGGAGAGAGGGAGAGAGGGAGGGAGAGAGGGAGAGAGGGAGGGGGAGAGGGAGAAGGAGGGAGGGAGGGAGAGGGAGGGAGGGAGGGAGAGAGGGGGAGAGGGGGAAGGAGAGGGGAGGGGGAGAGGGAGAGAGAGGAGAGGAGAGGGAGAGGGGGAGAGGGAGGGGGAGGGAGGGAGAGGGGGAGAGAGGTAGGGGAGGATGACGAGGCGAAGAAGAGGAAGTGGAAAAGCCCCCCCTTCCCTCTGAAGGATTTAACATGACAACACAGAGCGCAGCTACCCCACTCTACTGTCGATTTTGTTTTTGTAAATCACTGCATTCTCTCCCGTGCAAGGCTATAGCACAGCGTGTGTGTGTACACATGCACCCTCTTGGCCACAGCTCCCACTCTGTAATACTGGATCACCACCCCAATACAACACTGCTGCAGCAGCATGTATGTGGGACTTAAACACATATATACACACTGCAATGTGTAGCAGAGAGCTGCAGATGCTGTTATAACCATTCAATATATCAATATATATAATATAAACTATATATAGATATATATATTTATATACATCAGCCTGGATCAGGGCCAGTGCACCAATTGATATGTAACCACTTTTTTTAGGCACATTTACAACAATTGCATTTTGTACCCACATTCAAAAATATACTTGTTCCCAATGATTTCTTTTGGGAGTGGGGGTGATTTTGCCTGTGTCTGTCTGTCTGTCTGCCTGTCTCTCTCTCTCCCCCTCTCCCTCCCTCCCCCACTCACTCTCTCGTCCCCACTCTCTCTCTCGTCCCCACTCTCTCTCTCTCCCCTCTCTCCCCCCACTCTCTCTCACTCTCTCTCTCTCCCCTCTATCCCCCATTCTCTCTCTCTCCCACTCTCTCCCCTCTCTCTCCCTCTCTCTCTCTCTCCCTCTCTCTCCCTCTCTCTCACTCTCCCCCTCTCTCTCTCCCCCACTCTCCCACTCTCTCTCTCTCTCCCCCACTCTCTCTTTCTCTCCACTACTCTGCTCTCCCCCCTCCATCCCATCTTGCTCACACCCCGATTAGGACCAGACACAAAAATGCCAGGTTATTGATTTGTGAGTCAACTCCACACAAACTCCAGGGTAAAATTAGAAAGCGCTGGTCATACACAGCAGGTTGAGCAGGATCTGTAAAGAGGGTCGGCACGGTGGCGCAGCGGTAGAGTTGCTGCCTTACAGCGCCAGGGACCCGGGTTCGATCCCCACTAAGGGTGCTGCCTGTACGGAGTTTTATGTTCTCTCTGTGACCATGCACGTTTTCGCCTGGTGCTTCGATTTCCTCCCACTCTCCAAAGAAGTTTGTAGGTTAATTGGTTCCTGCAAACTGCAAGTTGTCCCCAGTGTGTAGGATAGTGCTCGTGCTGGGATGATCAGCACAGACTCGGTGGGCCGAAGGGCCTGCTTCTACCAAGTGTCTCTAAAGTCTATGCAGAGAGGTGCGTGGGTTTTCTCCGAGATCTTCGGTTTCCTCCCACACTCCAAAGACGTACAGGTATGTAGGTTAATTGGCTGGGTAAATGTAAAAATTGTCCCTAGTGTGTGTAGGATAATGTTAATGTATGGGGATCACTGGGCGGCACGGACTTGGTGGGCCGAAAAGGCCTGTTTCCGGCTGTATGTGTATGGTATGGTATGGTATGGTATGGGAAAAAGACTTACTTATGTGGGCGGCAGTGTGGCGCATCTGGTAGAGCTGGTGCCCCACGGTGACATGAGGGCTACAAAATGGCAGCAGAAACTGTTCGGTTTATTGTCACGTGTAACGAGGTACAGTGAAAAGCTGTTGTGTGCCAACCAGTCAGTGGAAAGACAATACACGATTCCAATCGAGCCATTTGCAGTGCAGATACACGGGGGAATAATATTTTGTGCAAGATAAGGCCAGTAAAGTCCGATCACAGATAGTCAGGGGGTGGCATCTCTTTGTGTACCCCTCAGTGCAATCTATTATCCGTACACTGCAGTCTCTGCACGCTTGTACTTGGGTAGGTTTGTATCAATCACTCTTCAAAGCGAAGGCATGAAATAGAGGCAGGGCAAGTCTCTGGCTGTTCTGTCCAATCAACCTTAACTACTCACCCTTGAAAGTAGAGCCCTTGTGAACCAAATATGAATTTTCTCATCTTCCACGCAATCCATCTTCATAACGTCTCTGGGAACGGTTGAACATTTTTTTGGTCAAATTTTTGGCAAACTGCAGTCACTTTTGTTCTCTGGATTGAAACCCGAGCCACTGGATCGATATCGCCCAACATCACTTGAAATAAAACTAATCAGGCCTCCAGACCAAAAAAGACTAGCGCCCCGACTCCACAATTACAGTTGGACTTCTGTCGGTGGCGCAGCGGTAGAGTCACTGCCTTACAGCACCAGAGACCCCTGGTTCGATCCTGACTGCGGGTGCTGTCGGTAGGAAGTTGATATGTGCTCCCTGTGACTGCGTGGGTTTCCTCACACACTCCAAAGACCGGGTTTCCGGGTGCTCCGGGTTTCATCACATACTCCAAAGACGTACAGGTTCGTAGGTTAATTGGCTTGGTATAATTGTAAATGATGTCTCTAATGTGTGTTAGTGATAGTGTGCGTGGATCGCTGGTCGGCACGGACGCGGTGGGTCGAAGGGCCTGTTTCTGCGCTGTTTCTCTAAAACTAAAAAAATAGTATCATATTTTAACTCTGCATCGACGCCTTTGCAAAATAGCGCATCTTAAGGGAGAAGTGGCAATGTCGGGCTTTGTGTAAAAGTCATTTGAGGCAAATGGAAGAACGAGAGATGGAAATACCTTGTGTTTTTCCAAGAATATTTCAGAAACATTTGAAATATCAACATTTGATATCTTGGGAGAAGGAGGCAAACAACAGAATCACCATTTAACAGGCGGAAATAGAAAGAACTGGAGGTAAATAAACTCACAGAGAGCTGCAGTAATTCAGCGGGTCGGGCAGCATCCCTGGAGTACATGGGTAGGCCACGTTTCGGGTCGATACGATATAATACGATAGAACTTTATTTAACCCAGGAGGGAAACTGATCCGCCAACAGTCATAAAAACACAAAATCCATGAAGGGTCAGAACCCTTCTTCAAACTGATTGCAGTAGAGGGGGGAGAAAGCTGGAAGAGAAGTGGGGGGTGGGGTAGCGTGGCAAGTGATAGGAGAATACAGGTGAGGGGGCTTTTGTTTGGTGGGACAGAGGCCAGAGATAAAAAGACAAAAAGATGGAGACAGGGACAGAAGGGGCATTAAATGTGAAGCCAGAAGAAGGAATATTGGCAGAAGGGGATGGGAGGACAGATAAGGGATAAATGGGTGGGCTTTGGCTAAACCTACTGAGCATTTCCATGGTTTGGTTTATGTATTAGAAAAGAAGAGGGCAGCACAGTGGAGCAGCGGTAAAGTTGCTGCCTCATAGTGCTGGAAGCCCGGGATCGATCCTGACTCTTCACTGTCTGTAACCACTCGTTATCACCTTCTCCACAGCCAACAATGGACCACTGTGGGCTCCTCTTTTCCTTGATCATCGTTCCTGACTTGAATTTGTTCTTTTCATACCTTTAATTTGTTCTTGTAAGCGCCATAGACCCGCGGTTCGATCCTGACCACGGGTGCTGCTTGTACGGAGTTTGTACGTTCTCCCCGTGGCCTGTGTGGGCTTTCTCCAGGTGCTCCGGTTTCCTCCCACATTCCAATGACATGCAGGCTTGTAGGTTAATTGGCTGCGGTACAAAATATATATAAATTGTCCACAAAGTGCTGGAGTAACTCAGCAGGTCGGGCAGCATCTCGGGAGAGAAGGAATGGGTGACTTCTTCAGTCTGAAGAAGGGTCTCGACCCGAAACGTCACCCATTCCTTCTCTCCCGAGATGCTGCCCGACCTGCTGAGTTACTCCAGCATTTTGTGAATAAATACCTTCGATTTGTACCAGCATCTGCAGTTATTTTCTTATATAAATTGTCCCCAGTGTGTGTAGGATAGTGCTAGTGTACGGGGATCGCTGGTCGGAGCGGGCTCGTAGGGCTGAAGGGCCTGTTTCTGTGCTCTATCTCTAAAACATCAACTAAAACTAATGCACCCCCCTTACTGCACTCTGGAATCAACATAGTGCGGAATAGGTTGAAATCGGCCACTATATATCCATGACGATATTCTCTCCATTCCTAAATTTTGTTCTCTTGTGTTTGGTGTATACATTGAATTGTGTACCCCATTGACTGAAATTAAAAATTCAAATCCAGATGGTTACTGAGAGAACGTACAAACTATGTACAGACAGCACCCGTAGTCAAGATGGAACCCGGGTCTCTGGCGCTGTAAGTCAGAAACTCTACCGCTGCGCCACTGCGCCACTGTGCCACTGTGCCACTGTGCCACTGTGCTCTAACTTGGAAAATACACTGCATTCTTCCAATTCTGTTGTGCTTCCCCTCTCCCACCTTGGCAACAGGGCTTTAAACTGTGTTTTCTTTTTGACCTCTGGAATTCCCTCCCTGAATCTCTCAGCCTTTCAAATTCAGTCATTAAAAACAACACCTTTGACAGATTTTAGCCACTTGTGATATCATATCATATCATATCATATATATACAGCTGGAAACAGGCCTTTTCGGCCCTCCAAGTCCGTGCCGCCCAGTGATCCCCGTGCATTAACACTATCCTACACCCACTAGGGACAATTTTTTTTTTACATTTACCCAGCCAATTAACCTACATACCTGTACGTCTTTGGTTTGCAATCCCTTCTCCATGGATTATGTTTCTGTGACTTGCCCCAATGTTTGCTTTTGAGTATTAATTACTACTTAAAAACTACTTAACTGTGGCAATTGGAAAGATTCAGCAAAGTCGATGGGAGGACTCCATTGTAAGTAGGAAGTCAATGTGGACTGAGAATGTTGTTTAGTTTGGTTAAAGCAGATTAAGAGAGGAAGGATGTTAAAGCAACATAAGATTAAGTGTTGTTTTTCGGCTGGTCAAACTGATTCCAATGTATTCAAACCTACGTGATCTCCCGGTTGCTAAACACTTTAATTCCACCTCCCATTCTCACACTGACCTTTCTATCCTGGGCCTCCTCCACTGTCAGAGTGAGGCCCAAAGCAAATTGGAGGAACAGCACCTCATATTTTGCTTGGGCAGCTTACACCCCAGCGGTATGAATATGATTTCTCAACTTCAAGTGACCCTTGCTTTCACTCTCTCTCCGTCCCTCCCCCACCCTAGATCTCTGACTAGTCGTACTGTCCTCCCTTCCGGTTGTATGCCACGTTCGCACCTTCGCAGCTACCCTTGGACCTCATACATTTGATGCCAAACACGTCAAACTAATGCAGAGTGGCAAACGGTAGTCACAATTTGAGTTTGAGCTACACGGTCAAAAGTCGGTGAAAGAAAATCTTCCATCGGGTATCCCAAAATGTCTTACATTTGATGCAGTGTCTTCTGAATAGTGTGGGATTGAAAATCTAACAGCAAGCACGCACACTGCAATCTTCCCGAAATCGTAGGGTTACATAAAGTTCATAAGTTCTAGGAGCAGAATTAGGCCATTCGGCCATTCAAGTCTACTCCGCCATTCAATCGTGGCTGATCTATCTCTCCCTCCCAACCCCATTCTCCTGCCTTCTCCCCATAACCCCTGACACCCGTACTAATCAAGAATCTGCCAATCCCAGCCTTAAAACTACCCATTGACTTGGCCTCCACAGCTGTCTGTGACTGTACGCTGGAAAACAAAAACGCTGTTTTGTTTGATGCCAACAAAGTGGCGGAAAGGACATGAGGAATTGTTGCACTCTTCTCCTTCAAAATAAATCCCTGTGATCTTATCTTTCTACAAGAGACTGTGGACATCTTGTCAGTTTAACATTTCATAAAGAAAACACTCTGTCAGTACTAGACCAGGCCGTCAGCTTGGATGATTGTTGAATAGGCATACTAGAGGTAATGATCGATGGCAGTCTGAAGAAGGGACTCGACCCGAAACGTCACCCGTTCCTTCTCACCAAAGATGCTGCTTGTCCCGCTGAGCTAGTCCAGTATGTTGTGGCAATATTCATGGTTCTCTGGTTGGGCTCCTCCGTGATTAAAGCATCCTCTCTTCTCATTCACCTCTCCTTATTTGTTCTCTCGAGCCACGATCAGCTGCAATTAATAGGTCTGCATCAGCATCTCTACCAACACTTATGTCATCTCCGGTATCTCTTGGCCTTCTCACAGCCCCTTTGTACCCTTCCCCTTTCTCTGCAATATAAACCATTTTGATTTCTAACTTTCCCTTGTTTCGAAAGAAGGCCACTGACCCAACATATGAACCCAGATGCTGAATATTCCCAACAGTTTCTGATGTTACTTCAGCATTGCAGCATCTGCATGTTTGTTTTTATTTTGTCAAGGTAGCATCCGCCTCTGTTTAAGAAAATAACTGCAGATGCTGGTACAAATCGAAGGTATTTATTCACAAAATGCTGGAGTAACTCAGCAGGTCAGGCAGCATCCCAGGAGAGAAGGAATGGGTGACGTTTCGGGTCGAGACCCTTCTTCAGACTGATGGTTCAGGTCACCCATTCCTTCTCTCTTGAGATGCTGCCTGACCTGCTGAGTTACGCCAGCATTTTGTGAATATCCACCTCTGTTTGGTGAGCTACATGGTCTGAATGTGTAAGAAGGAACTGCAGATGCTAGTTTAAATCCGAAGATAGACATAAAAAGCTGGAGTAACTCAGCGAGTCAGGCAGCATCTCTGGAGAAAAGGATTAGGTGACAAACCGAAACATCACCTGTGCCTTTTCTCCAGAGATGCTGGCTGACCCGCTGAGTTACTCCAGGTTTTTTTTTTGTGTCTATTCTTGGGCTGGACTGAATGTTGGACAGTGAAGATTAGACGCACAACATTGCTCTCCAGTGGATCTGCCGAGAAGGAAGGCACTTCCCAAAAGGGGCAGCAGGGTGGAGCAGCGGTAGAGTTGCTGCACCACAGCGCTAGAGACCCGGTTCGATCCTGACCTCGGGCTGCTGTCCGTGCGGAATTTGTATATTTTCCCTGTGACCATGTGGGTTTTCTCTGGGTGCCCTGGTTTCCTCCCACATCCCAAGCACGTGCGGGTTTGTTGGTAAATTGGCTTCTGTAAATTGCCACTCGTATGTTGGATGTGTGTGGGTGATTGATGGCCGGTGTGAACCTGGTGGGACTATCTCTAAACTAAACTAAACTAAATTAAACTAAACAAAATCACATGGATAATTTATAAAATGAATTTCTTCATTCATTTGTTCATTCATAAAAGGAAGCAAACCCAAATATCACTTAAAACAAACACAAAGTGCTGTCAGGCATCATATCTAGAGGACATTAATAGGTGCCATTTTGGTTTGGGACCCTTCTTCAGACTGATTGTAGTTGGGGGGAAGAAAGCTGGGAGCCGGACAAAGCCTGGCAAGTGACAGGTGGACTTCTTTCTTCTGAAGTAAAGGTCCCGACCCGAAACGTCACCTATTCATGTCCTTCAAAGGTGCTGCCCGACCCGCTGAGTTACTCCAGCACTTTGTGGGGGTTTTTGTTTTTGTAAACCAGCATCAGCAGTTCCTCGTTTCTCCAACCATGCAGCATTAGACTTTGAAGGTTGAGATATAAATTGACCAAAAGTGATTTTAACCTTGACTATCAGCAAGTTTCTCACAGACAAGTAAGTCAGCAATGTTTGAACTGAATGGACGAGGAGAAAATGGTGGTACCTTAAAAGGCGATTGGATTCCTCATTGACCAAAGTGGTTGTACGGTGATCCACGAGGTAATATGGACCAAGTGACTTTTCCGGCTGTAATGATGCTGCGGTCTTGTGAATAATAATTGAGTGCGTGGGCAATTTTATGTAATTTTAATGGAGTAAGGTGCTTTAGAGGTGCAGCATGCTTCTCTGTTATGTGTTTTTTCTGAAAGCCTTATGTTGCACACCTCTGCATTTTAGGGGATTTATAAGGAATAACAAAATGAGTATCTGACTTAACCTTGGAAAATTGGCTGTTATCATAAATAAGATGGAATCCATTAAGAGGGCTACGTGATGTTCTGCTATTAAAGAATTTGTAGACAACTAATTGATATACCAGAAACCGAGCGCACGTTCCAATATTTGTTTAATCATTCCATAGGTTTGTTAAAGACAGATCAAAATATTACAATCTCCACAGGGCAGAACTGTGGACTTTCGACACAAAATGCTGGAGTACCTCGGCGGGTCGGGCAGCATCTCAGGATCAAAGGAATAGCTGGACGACAGTGAAACTAGTGCGACGACTAGGGTGGGGGAGGGACGGAGAGAGAGAGAGGGGACGGAAGGGTTACTTGAAGTTAGAGAAACCAATATTCATACCGCTGGGTTGTAAACCAGCATCTGCAGTTCCTTCCTAGGCGTGTACTTCAGTCAGTGCGCACACTGCTGTCAAAGCGATGTAGAAATGGTGTGCTATGCTGTTAGCTTTAAAAATACACCTTGAAAATACAATATAAATCAAATTTTACAGCGCACTAATTTTCATGCAGTGTAATTACTATTGATGCCTGAACCGTGACCATGTCATTTATTTGCCTAATGGAAACACTTCATTCACAAGTGTAAGAAACTAGCAACCTTCCCTATCAAGTGTTTTTTTGTGTGCTCAGCAAATCAAAATTGATTGAGTCATGTTACGGGTTAACTGATAAGAGTTGTGATTGATATTTCAGGGCCAGATGAATGAATCTGTCACAGTTTCATTCAGCACTTGTTACTGATAACTTACAGGCAGAAATTCTGCAATATGTTAGCATCTTCATGCACGGCAGAGGAACCTGCACCTGTCTCATGATTATTGATGAAATTAATAAAATGATTCCCACAAGATGACCAAAGGGCAATAGCCATAGAGCAGATCTGGAGATTATTTGGCAGGCTCTAACATAGGGCACGGTGGCGCAGCTGGTAGAGCTGCTGCCTTACAACACCAGAGACCCGGGTTTGATCCTGACTACTACGGGTGCTCTCTGTACGGAGTTTGTACGTTCTCCCCCTGACCTGTGTGGGTTTACTCTGGGATCTCCGGTCTTCTCCCACACTCCGACGACGTACAGGTTTGTAGATTTATTGGCTTGGTAAAATTGTAAACCATTCCTGGTGTATAGGATAGCGTTAGCGTGCGGGGATCGCTGGTCGTGGCAGACTCGGTGGGCCGAAGGGCTCTGTATCTCTAAACTATCCCAAAACTAAACTAAACTTTGTGATTATGTTCTATTTTCAAGGTGTATACTTGAAGCTAACAATAATGAAATATTTGTTCCCACTCTAATACGTGTTCTCGTTAACTTGAGTAGCAAGTTAATGACAAAGATAGACACAAAAAGCTGGAGTAACTCAGCAGGACAGGCAGCATCTCTGGAGAGATGCACCAGGTGGCGCTGCGATGGCAACCTCGCCTGCAGTCTGTCTGTCCTTTTCATACTCTTTTTGTTATTTTTGGTAAGTTTTAAAAGTCTGTGTTAATGTTCTGTGGTTTGTTTTATGTGGGGGATGGGGGAGGGGGTCGAGGGAAACTTTTATCAGTCTCTTACCTTGCCGGAGATGCGATTGTTTTCCGGATCGTATCTCCAGTCGCTCTGCGGCCCAACATCGTGGAGCTGGAGGCCTTGCCTGGGACTGACTTTGAGCCCCCACGGGGCATGGACTTACCATCTGAGCGTGCGATTCCTTGCCTGGGATCGACGCTCCAACTGCGGCCTGCGGACTTTAACATCGTGGAGCTCGCAGTCTCAGGAGCTCCAAGCTGCACGACGTTTGACAAGCCTCGACCCTGGGGTAGATCGCCCGGCGTGGGGGAGCTGAGATCCCCCCCCCCCCAATGCAGGAGCTTGATCGCCCCGACGAGGAAGGCCCGCCGCCGGCTACGGGAGTCAAGATCGTCCCGTCAACGGAAGGTTAGAGGCCCCCGACCGCTGGAGGACAAAGAAGGGAGAGATTGAACTTTTTTTCGCCTTCCATCACAGTGAGGAATGTGGAGGAGTCACTGCGGTTGATGTTCATGTTAAAATGTATTTTGTGTGTCGTGTTGCTTTTTATTGGTGTGACTGTATGGCAAATGAAGTTCCTCGTATGTTGCAAAACATGCTTGGCTAATAAAAAATGATTGTGATTGTGAATTGTGAATTAATTTGTGAGAAGGAATGGGTGACGTTTCGGTTCGAGACCCTTCTTCGAGTATGAAGAAACGTCACCCATTCCTTCTCCCCAGAGATGCTGCCTGTCCTGCTGAGTTACTCCAGCTTTTCGTGCCTATCTTTGGTTTAAACCAGCATCTGCACTTCCTTCTTCCACAAGTTAATGACAAAATCAGCTTAACCTTACTGAGCAAACTTTGGGTAAATCTAGAGTGGCTGCACTAAAGGCACAGTGTTCTGTTTGCAGGGACAATAGATAGGAGAGTCAGACATAAGGGTTAGTATTTCACATTTAGATAGAGCTCTTAAGGATAGCAGAGTCAGGGGGTATGGGGAGAAGGCAGGAAAGGGGTACTGATTGAGAATGATCAGCCATGATTACATTGAATGGCAGTGCTGGCTCAAAGGGCCGAATGGCCTCCTCCTGCACCTATTGTCTATTGACCTGCCTCCATTCCTGGCCCAGCCTTCCACACTGCTCATTGCACTGGGCTGAGACATGGCATGTCTTCAAGGGATGAAGGAGACAGATTTTGAATCCGTGGAGAAGTCACCAGTTAGGGGAACAGCAGGAGAATGGCCAAGCTGAGGCCAAGACCAAATCAGATCTAACAGAATAGTGGAGCGGGCTGGAGGGGGAGAGGGTGGCCTTTCCTCACTCTCTGCTCTTATTTCCAACCATGAAGAATGATCAGCTGAGGTGCATTTCTCAGCTAAGTTCATTGGGATCAAATCAACAGCATCGTCAAACTAACCTACTACAGGAATTCGGGATCATTAGATAATATGTTGAAAACATACGGTATATGTCTGTGTTGTTCGACCCCACAACTCCAATAACGTAGTCATGCTGAAAGATAAATAAGATAAATAAAAATAAGTTTGATATTGGTTTAATTAGGCAATTAGTTCTTAACTTGGTGTCATGTTGTTTTGTTCTCAGACTACAATGGAGAAGCCGCTGAGCTTTGAGAAGAGCTCCTAATGTGATGGTGCCCTGGACTGGGAGGCAAGATCTCTTATGTAATGCCTTCAAGAGATTGTTGAGAGAGTTTTTGAATCATAAAGCAGCATGAATGGATGGTTGTTTTTTTGCAGAAGCCAGACAAAAAGACTGCCTTGGCTCTGCAAACTAACTGCATAATGTTGGTGTGAGGCTGGATACTTGCAAGGTTTTATCAGACGCCCGAGGAAGACAGGTGCCTTTGTTTAGTTTAGAGATACGGCAGGGAAACGTGCCTTTCGGCCCACCAGGTCCGCGCCGACCGGCGATCCCCGTACACTAGCACCATCCTACACACCTTGGGTCAATTTACAGTTTTACTGAACTGTCTCGTCCCGAAACGCCACCTATTCCTTGTCTCCAGAGATGCTGTCTGACTCGCTGAGCTACTCCAGCTTTTTGTGTCTATCTTCGGTTTAAACCAGCATCTGCAGTTCCTTCCTACACATAGCCTACAAACCTGTGCGTCTTTGGAGTGTGGGAGGAAACCGGAGCACCTGGAGAATACCCACGCAGGTCATGGTGACATTGTACAAACTCCTTACAGACAGCACCCGACGACAGGATCGAACCCGGGTCTCTGGCACTGCAAGGCAGCAACTCTCCCGCTGCGTGTCTATTGTGGAACTGCCCAACCAGATACTGCCTTTCCAAACTCTCCTGATACTCAAGCCTCTAATCCAGCGTATATCCCGGGGAATCTATTCCGCACCTCTTCTAACTTAATCTTATTCTTCCTACTGTGTGGTGATAACGTACAAACTGCGTACAGACAGCACTCATGGTCAGCATCGAGAGCGGTCCCCAGTGGAGGTCTCTCTATATGGGGGTCCTCCCGCTTTACATCGGGGACCTGGGGTGGAGAGCGTTGCATAAGGCTATAGCCTGTAACAGGTACTTGAGCCGGTTCACGGTCTCGTCTGCCGCCTGTCGCTTCTGCGGCGAGGAGGAGACCGTGTACCATTTGTATACAGAGTGCGTGAGGCTACAGCCCCTGTTCCAGTATCTGAAGGGGCTGCTCCTCAAGTTCTGGCTCCATTTTAGCCCTACGCTTTTAATTTTTGGGCACCCGGTACAGAGGGGGGAGGGTCAGGAGGGAGGAGGGGGTCTCCCTGTCGGTCTGCTCCTGGGCCTGGCCAAGATGGCCATCCGTGGGTCCAGGCAGCGGGCAGTCGACGGCCTCACAGAAGTCGGCTGCCTACCCCTGTTCCGGGCTTACGTCCGTGCCCGCGTGTCCCTGGAGAGGGAACACGCGGTGTCCACAGGGACTCTGGAGGCCTTCCGGGAACGCTGGTCGCCGCGGGGGGTTGAATGTATTGTTGACAGAGATGGCGGGATTTTAATGTGATAATTGTTTAATTTGTAAACTGCTGATACAGGCGGCTTTTGTTTGATCACATTTTGCTTAGTATGTTTGTATGTTTTTCTTTGGAATAAAACTTTTATATCAAAATTTAAAAAAATGGTCAGCATCGAGCCTGGTTCTCTGGCGCTGTAAGACAGCAACTCTACCACTGCGACTGATACAACGATGGGTTATAAACAGAACTGTATATGTCTCAGGTCACAGTGAACTAGATAATGAAACAGCACAGTAAGAGGCTTTGTGAAATGGTTGGCCACTTAGTCTGACTCTCGGGTGTTTATTTCCAGAGACTTATAATGTTTTCTTCTTGAATTTATCCATTTCTTTTCTGTTGAAGCTTCTCACTCGTTCATCCAACACTTTCCAGACACTTTGCTGCCTGAACTGCTGAATATTAGCAGAAGTTTTCACGCAGTATTTCTTTCTGTACCGTCTGTTGAAATAGCTCTCCCCGATTCCACCTTTGCCCCCCAAAATCAATGACTCCATTCATCTTTTTCCCCCATGCTCCGAGTTGTGAAATAGCCTTCAAATCTTGAGGTCACGCTCTGATGTGTTTAAAAAAAATAATAATCTCCCAGTTTTCATAACCTTTAAAAATTTATCATGTTTTATTCTTAATTGTTTACTGTATGTCGTGTTGTTACTTGCGAGCAAAGCACCGAGGCAAATTCCTTGTATGTATATATACTTGGCTAATAAAATTTATTCAATTCAATTCAATTCAATTCAATTCAATTCAATTCAATTCAATTCAATTCAATTCAAGGTGAGGAGGAATTTCTTTAGTCAGACGGTGGTGAATCTGTGGAATTCATTGCTGCAGACGGCGGTGGAGGCCAAGTCATTAGGTATTTTTAAGGCGCAGATTGACAAATTCTTGATTAGTACGGGGTGTCAGGGGTTCTGGGGAGAAGGCAGGGGAATGGGGTTGTGTGGTAGATCAACCATGGGGGAATAGACGTGTTGGGCCTAATTCTGCTCCTATCACTTATGAACTTTTGAAAAATTCCCAATCACTTGGCTGCCACTCACAGCCGTCTGTGTAGTATGGGGTTGCTTGGATCATGAAATACAGGAACAAAACTCAGTGCATGCAGTGTGGAGCCTTCAGCAATAGTTTGTGTTGTGATACTGCAGGGACTACTTTGTTGTATCACAAGGACTACTTTGTTTGCCTGTGTAGTAACGTGTATATAAGAGATTGAGGTGATTAGGTGGGCACTCTGGTTCCAGGTGGCCGTGGAGTAAACAGCCTGGATTTAAGCTCCAGCATTATAACCTTTTAAACACGTGTACTTGTGGTCCGTCCAGAGTCTCAACAAAGGTACAACAGATACCGGACCACGAAGTACAACAGTTTGTACCTTAAATGGAGTGAAAGGTACTGCAGCAATTTTATTCAACACATTCAAACCTCTGACTCATCATTTCTTCGTATTCAGTATCTCAATGCCAACTTTTTGAAATGATTCATCCATTTCCCGTCCCTTTGCAAATGGCCATCCCTTTGCAAACCGCCATCCCTTTCAGCCGCTGCAGCCCATTTACTTGGTCGCTGCTTCTAAAGAAAACCCTTACCGCTGTGGAACAAAGAACATCAGGTGTCAGGCACTGGGGATCGGCGGGCAGGGGACTGTAGATGGCGTGAGCTTGGGGTTTGAGCAGAAAGTGCAGGAAACACCAAAGTGGCTTCTGTGGAGAGACTTTTAAAAAGTTTTTAACCCCAGAGATGGGTAGACTTGAGGTGAAATTTCTAAAATTCCCAAAACCCAACCCGTATTCAGTTCCATCCCAAGGAATTATGATACGATATGATAGACCCTTATTTATCCCAGGAGGGAAATTGATCAATTCAAGGGGGTTGAGTGAGAGATGACCAACAGGTACTTGACCTCTGCTGGACAAGTCTCCGGATAGCTGGGTGAGGACAGTTTCTGACAGAATAGACATCGCCTTCCAAATCCATCCATGAGGACCCAGAGTCTTGCGTGACACACTCTGGGGACCACCGCCCTAACAGTAGACTCCAACCTCTGGGATTGGGAGAAGTATCTTCAACAGGGATACGACACGCCCCAGAGTTGGTTTTTGAATCCCAACATTGTTTTCACGACAAGACGCAAAAAACTGGATCAACTCAGCGGGTCCCCAGGCAGCATCACTGGAGAAAGAGA
This sequence comes from Rhinoraja longicauda, assembly GCF_053455715.1. Lineage (NCBI taxonomy): Eukaryota > Metazoa > Chordata > Chondrichthyes > Rajiformes > Arhynchobatidae > Rhinoraja > Rhinoraja longicauda. The sequence continues at coordinate 29,749,136 of NC_135974.1, read as the reverse complement.
CAGGTGAGGTTTCGGGTCGAGACTCTGCCTCCGACCGAGAGTCAGGGGAAAGGGGAACGAGAGACTTGGACGGCACTGAGGGGAAATGAATGAAAGGTATGCAAAACGCAATGATAATCAAGGAAATGTGGGGCATGTTTTGGCCCGCATGTTGGCCTTGGGCTAGGAGACACCAAGTACGCAGACATACTCTGACATACTGCGCACGGTGGCGCAGCCGTAGAGTCGCTGCCTTACAGCGCTTGCAGCGCCGGAGACCCGGGTTCGATCCCGACTACGGGTGCTGTCTGTACAGAGTCAGGGGAAAGGGGAACGAGAGACTTGGACGGTGTGAGATGCAAATGTGAGTGCTCGAGACAATCTAGAGAAACAAGTATAGTTTATTTGCAAGTCTGCAGAGTTGGGTGCCTCCCCTGTCGAGACACACCGAGGTCGGGAAAATCCCTTCTTTTTATTCACTTCATTTTACAATTGTTACACCTTTAATTCCTCCCCTTCGGGCTCCTTCCAATCGGAGCACTGAGGTGCACAATCTACCATCATCGCCCCTGTTGCCTTCCACATCATACAGTAATATTCATTTATTTCATTAGGCCAGCGCAGTACAGAGTAGTTCATGCCCTCCCCCTCTCCTAGCTCTCTGATTATTTTGGCCTTCCTCCCAGTTCTCTGATTATCTTCTAACACTTGTCCTTGGTCTGTCACCATTTGGTCTTACGGTTTTTTTCTCTAGCCGAGCACTGTCTGGTCAGTTATTTCTCAGGGTCGTATTGTCGAGTCAGCTATTTCTCAGGATCCTTAGTCTAAATCAATTATCCCAACATCCGAATAGACACAGCAACCCCATCATAACTATCACTGATGTTAGGGCTGATGTAAAGATGTGCTTCCATTTCCCAAGCCAGGAGTCTAGAAACTTGGTCCAGGAGATGTCTACTCCTGAGTTCTCGGCCAATTCGATAGACAGGGAGGTGAGACTCGCTAGGGCCCTTGACACAGACCCATCAGGAGCAGTGTTGTTGGGGATGAAGGTGCAACATTGTTCCCCAAACATTACGCACACCCCCCCTTTTTCAGCCAGCAGCATGTCCAAGGCCATGCGATTTTGCCAGGCCATTAGGCTGGTAGCTGTCAGTTGTTCCGCTAATCCTTCAACCGCATCTCGAGTGTAATTTATAAAGCATTGTTGATTGTAGTATAGGTAGTTGATCCAGTCCACACTTTTATTAATTGTGGACCACCAGAAGAGTATGGACTCAAAGCCAGCAGCTATCTGGTTTCTGGCTTTGAATTCATCGGGTACCCCTCTTGGCACCCCTATTGCATCTATATAGATGTGTGTGTCGAATGATCCTCTCACCTCTCTCCTTTGTCGTCGGCCCCCTTCATTGATTTTGACCGCATGCTCTACTGCTATGGTGAAGGGCATCATCAGTTGTGTAAGGGTACAGGTTCCTGTCCATGACCCTGGTAGCCGGGGCCACAGGGTATCCTCTCCGCACCACCACCAGACATCGGCTCTACTGACTATCTGCTTTCTCAGCCAGGAGCTACTGAACAGTGACCCCTGTTCCTCAGCTGTTATGTTATACGTCTGATTGCAGTTTAGCACCTCCCCCATTTCCTGTCCATCTGGGTTATATCTTGTATAGCATTCAAATCCCTCCTCCCCTAGGGGAATGGTGAATGGGGGAGGTCGAGGGTCTTTCCTTTGGCCCTTCGTGCTGTTGTTGCTAGCCGGGAATAGGTAATGGTAGCTCTGGCAGGTCTCATTCTTTGGTAGTATGGGATTCGTGAATAGTTGTAGTATACATGACATAGCCCCAGGTGTCCTACTCCAATTCAGGGGAAATGGTACTGGGACCAGCTGAGGCTTAGCTCCGGCGCAGGCGTAGCAATTGGTTTGTTACATACTTCTGGCTGTGTACATCATCCAGGTAAGCCAGGAGTTGGTTCCCTTTTCCCCTGTTGGTATTCCCTCCCCATACAATTGCATTAATTCTATCTCTCCTGTTACTATCATTATCTTCAAATCCTTAGGCTCATATTCCGTGGTGACATTGCTGACTACCGGTGGTGCTGGGGTTGCCCAGGGATCCCTACACTGACTGTCATCTATCTGGAACATTTCCCCCTTATCCTCATATTTTACAATATATCCGTCCCGTTCTACCACTATTTCAAACCTCAGGCATGCGTCCTTCCCTGTTCTATCTGCACATATCCAATACCTACCACTTTCCTTTATTTGAACCCTCTGTATGCTTACATATACACGTCCTGGCAATCCCTTGTTTGGGTTTTGATATACTCTCCACCTATCAGTTTGATAGGTGGACTTTAGCCACCCTTCTCTGGATGAAGTGAATACCTCGCGCCAATTTTTACAGGGATGGGTGCATACATACATTCTATAACCACACCACCATTTTCCTTTATATACATCAAATGGGATGGTGGTGGCCCTTCTATTCTGTGGTATAGTGATTTTTATACATGCTACATTACTCACAAGCTGGGTAACCACCCAGCACCCGATCCACCAGCACGAAGTCTTCATTTTCCGTGCGGGGTTTTGGTGAATACCAAAGTCAATGGCTCCTTTCCTCCATGTACCGTCCACGGGCTGATATTGTCTGGTAGGGCCTCCACGGGACCCTTAAATCGACTTGCGTGTGTCCACCCTTTTTCTTTTGTTCGTACTGCTGTCTCGGTGGTTAATAACACAAGGTAGGGTCCAGTCCACCTAGGTTGCAACTTTTCTTCCTTCCACGTTTTTATTAGTACCCAGTCTCCAGCCTTGACTGAGTGAATCGGAAAATCCAGTGGCGGGCTCTGGGCCAGTAATCCTTTAGTTTTTAGTTCTGCAAGAGATTGGGATACTGCCAGTAAATAGTTCCTTAGGAACACGTCGTTCCCTGGTATTGTTCCTTCTATCTTTCCTAAGTATGGGAGCCCGAATAACATTTCATATGGTGATACCCCTATGTCTTTCCGAGGTGCCGTTCGGATTCCTAACAAGGCTATCGGAAGGCACTCGTTTCCTCTATTAACTTGGTGATTTGGGTCTTCAAGGTGCCATTCATTCTTTCCACCTTTCCAGAACTCTGGGGATGCCATGGTGTATGCAATTTCCATTCAATTCCTAATGCTTCACATACCATTTTATGTGTTTTGGAGGCAAAATGGGTCCCTCTATCCGAGTCTATTGTTTCCACAATCCCATATCTGGGTATAATTTGCTCCAATAATACCTTGGCTACCGACTGTGAGGTGGCAGTTGCTGTAGGGAATGCCTCTACCCATCTAGTGAAATGGTCCGATACCACTAACAGGTATTTCCATCTTTGTAGTCGGGGCAACTCGGTGAAGTCTATCTGTATTCTTTGGAAGGGCCTTATTGCCAATGGTTGTCCTCCTCCTGGGACTGCTCTCATGATTTTCTTGTTGATTCGCTGACATATTATACAACCCCCTATGACTTGTTTGGCCATAGTATACATCCGGGCTCCCATTTCTCTCATGTGTTCCTGTTCTTTTTCACCAAAGATAGGTATCTTTTCCTCGGGTTCCCTTAAAGGTATCAGTGACATCATTTCTACCGTCTGATCTGTGGCTGCTCTCTTTGCCACCTCATCCGCTGCCCTATTTCCTCGGGCTTCCAGGGCGTTACCCTTCTGATGCCCTGCCACATGCGCTATGGCTACCCGTTCTGGTTTCTGCAAGGCCTCCAATGTCTGTCCTATCAATTGCTCATGCGCTAAATCTTTCCCCCGAGCTGTTATCATTCCTCGCTCTTTCCAGATCTTCCCAAAGGTGTGTACTACCCCAAAGGCGTGTTTTGAGTCGGTATACACTGTTCCTTCCTTTCCCTCCAATAGTTCCAAAGCTCTCATTAATGCGTATAATTCACAAGATTGGGCTGACCAACCACCAGGCAGCAGCCTGCCGCTTTCAATTTCCTCCATAGTTTCCCCATTCACTATACCGTATCCACTATGTCTTTTTCCATCTATACATCTGGAGGACCCTTCTATAAACCACCGGCTACCCTCAGCCAGAGGTTGTTCTTCCAAGTCTTCTCTACTTTTTGTCTGTAAATCTATTATATCACTACAGCAATGTTCTGCCCTCCCTGTCTCGTTTTCTCTTTCTTCGGGCGGGTACAGAAACTGAGATGGGTTTAAATTTTTGTCTGTAATCATGGTCAAATCGTCCTTTTCCATCAGGATAGCTTCATATTTTAAAATTCTAGAGTCCGTTAACCATCTGTTGGATTTCCGAGCCAATATTGTTCTCACCGTATGTGGGGTGGAGACCACCAAAACCCCCCCGAAGGTCAATTTCCCGCTCTCCTCTACTAGGACCGCTGTGGCTGCCACTGCCTGTATACAGACAGGCCATCCTCGTGACACTGGGTCCAATATTTTTGATATAAATGCCACGGGCTGCCGGTTTCCCCCCCTCCTTTGAGTCAATACCCGAAGGCTATCCCATTTTCCGCATTTACAAACAGATGTTGGGCAAGGCGTTTCTCAGCCCCTCTAGGTCTCGGGTCGCCCAAGGAATATACTGGGTTTGTCCTGCCTTTTTCAAAAGTAATGGCATCATTCTCCCCCTCAGCTCCTGTCTCTCGTTCACCATCTCCTGTTGTGGTTCTATCTGTATACTTTCCCACCTCATTCTTCTCTGGGCGTACCTTTTCTTTCCATATCTTTTTCCATCTCCCTTATCTCTATCTCTAAGCGCTTTATGGATGCCTCTATTTCCCTTCTACACTCCCTTGTTCTTTCCCCATCACTTTCTAATTCTGCTTCATTCTCACAGTTTTGCCCTCTCTCTGATGCCTGCTGATTACATGCCTGTGTTTCTGTGTTGCTGTCTCCCTCATACTCCTCATTTGCTGCCTGATGGGTCCCATAAATCTTTCTGTCCCTGAGGTCCCTGAGGTCCTGTAGCCTTTTGATGTCTGCTTCTAGTTCCCGTGCTTCTTGCTTCATCCTTCCCTTTTCTCGCTGCCCCCTTCTCTGTCTATATTCCTTTATGTCTTGCTCATCGTTCCAAGTTGTGACTTCTCCCTCTATCTCCACTATTCCCTTTTACCAAAGGGCACTGCTTTGTTCCGTCCTGGCCGGAATAGGGAGGGGGATACCCAGGGTCCCATAGGCTGGGGTACAGAGTTGATTTTTTCTCCTGAAGCTCCTGACTTTCATGCTGTTTTGGGGGTCTTTCACTCTTGTTTGGGGTGGTATTCTTTTCCTGCTACGCTTTCCTCAGCTTTTCTCCTTCTATTCTAAACAATTTAAGTACGTCTAGTTCTTTTTCCTTTTTCGTTACTCGGGTTTCTGATTTATCCTTAGGCTTATAGTTCTTAATTAACACTCCCATTTCATCACACATGTTTATATCAAAATATAAATATATCAAAATTTATATCAAAATTTATATCATATTTATATCATTCCGTGGGCCATTTCGTAACCAATTCTTTTGTCTTTTTTTTTTTTTTCCATTTCTCAGAGTGTTTTTTTAAATATCCTCTTTGGATACGGGGAACTTCCTACTTAGTAGTTCAACTGCAGTTATTTTATTCATTGTATTCGTCTTATGTTATGTTAGTGCACTTGGTCAGTCAGTTTAAATGCAGTCCTTGTTCTCACTCCGTTACGTCTCTATAGACACTGTGCTACCTATTACGCTATTTCTATCTTCTATAGTTCTACTATATTCCTTTAATATTTATTCCGAGGCATCGGCAAGCCTGTGATTCCTGCGATTCTTTCAGGATTTATTCTTCACTTTCCCCTTACAAGCATAACAACTTTCCTCCAGATTAGGGGAAGCTTTTGAATTAACAAACACATTTAATGCCTGCCGTACCCAATCCTCATCGGAGCCCAGTCGTGGCCACCAGACTGAACTCCCTTTGATCGGGTATTTCTGCCACTCAAAATAACAGAGTTGAATCATTTTTGTCTTCTCCAATCCCTGGGTTTTTCCCTGCCCCCAATGGCTCAGCATTCGCCCCAACGGACTATCAGGCGGAATGCGGGGGTTGGGCTTACCGCCCTTCCCCTCCCTTTTGGGCTTTCCGTTTTCACTGCCCATCCTCCCGATCGGAATTCCCCTCCGAACTTTTATCCTCCCGATCGGAATTTCCCTCCGATCTTTTATCCTCCCGATCGGAGGGCGCCGTCTGTACAGAGTTTGTACGTTCTCCCCGTGACCTGCGTGGGTTTTCTCCGAGATCTTCGGTTTCCTCCCACACTCCAAAGACGTACAGGTCTGTAGGTTAATTGGCTTGGTAAATGTAAAATTGATCCCTAGTGGGTGTAGGATAGTGTTAGTGTGCGGGGATCGCTGGGCGGCGCGGACCCGTTGGGCCGAAGGGCCTGCTTCCATGCTGTATCTCTAAATTAAGCTAAACTAAAAGAATTTAACAGGACGACAGTAAAAGGATGACTAGGGTGGGGGTGCCACAGCTACAGGCTTTCTAACCCATGGATACAAACTGCTCAAGTATAAAGAACACAGTGTCCTTAATAGGTAACCATGTCTGTCTGCTTCTAGATATAGAGCCGATCAAAGGTACACATGAAACACAAACGCCACAGAATGTGGGAAGCCCACAGTCCTAGGTGTCATGTCAGAAACTTGATTCTCCCCACTCCACCAACCTTTGATAATTAAACAGTTTAGCTGTTTCAACCCGATGACTACTAATTTAGTTTTTCTTTCCTGAGATGTTTGAGGTTGATTCATGGCCAGTTTCCGTAACTCAAGCGCCAAAGAATCAAGAAGGCTGGGGGCGGAACGGTGGCGCAGCGGTAGGCTCGGCCCGCTGCGGACCGTCCGGCGCGGCCTGCAACCACAACAGCCTGACTGCGGGAGAGGACAGCGGGAGAAGGGAAAAGACATTGTGGCCTTCCATCACAGTGAGGAGAGGACTGGAGGAGACTCACTGTGATGGATGTTTCTTTGATGGATGTTTCTTTTTTTGTGTGTTTTTGGGGTTGTGTAATTTTAATGCCTATTTAATGCTTTTATTGTTGGACTGTGGGTGACTGAATTTCGTCCAATATTGGATGACAAATAAAGCTATCTTGAATCTTGAATCTTGAATCTTGAGTTGCTGCCTTACAGCGAATGCAGCACCGGAGACTCAGGTTCGATCCTGACTTCGGGCGCCGTCTGTACGGAGTTTGTACGTTCTCCCCGTGACCTGCGTGGGTTTTCTCCGAGATCTTTGGTTTCCTCCCACACTCCAAAGACGTACAGGTATGTAGGTTAATTGACTGGGTGAATGTAAAAATTGTCCCTAGTGTGTGTAGGATAGTGTTAATGTGCGGGGATCGCTGGGCGGCGCGGACTCGGTGGACCGAAGGGCCTGTTTCCGCGCTGTATCTCTAAATCTAAAAAGAAAATCTAAAAATCTAAAGTGGCGGACATTTCCTGGTCATCATGAATATTGTTGTCCCCACCATAGAAGGAATTACAGGGAGCGCTGTCTCAACAAGGCGACTAATAATAATAATAATAATAATAATAATAATAATAATAATAATAATAATAATAATAATAATAATAATAATAATAATAATAATAATAATAATAATAATAATAATAATAATCATAATAATCATAATAATAATAATAATAATAATAATAATAATAATAATAATAATACTACTACTACTACTACTACTACTACTAATAATAATAATAATAATAATAATAATAATAATCATAATAATAATAATAATAATAATAATAATAATAATAATACTACTACTACTACTACTACTACTACTAATAATAATAATAATAATAATAATAATAATAATAATAATAATAATAATAATAATAATAATAATAATAATAATAATAATAATAATAATAATAATAATAATAATAATAATAATAATAATAATAATATAATCCGCAGGTGCTGCCTGATGAGGCGGATCACGTCCTCATCGGCCCGGGACAGGCGCTTCTTCTTGCGGCCGGTGGCGGTGGCGGAGGGGTCGGTGCCGTCGGGCTGGAGGCCGAGGCCTCCAGGTCCACCACCTGTATTTTCCAGCGTTCTTGGTTCCAGAGCATTTCTGGTTTATCCATTTTTCCGGGCCAACAGAGGTCTCTCTCAGTCAGGAATGTCTTCAGTCAGAGGGCGGTGGGTCTGTGGAGTTCATTGCCACAGATGGCCGGGGATGCCAAACCAATGGATAGTTTTAAGGTGAGATTGACAGGTTCTTGATTTGCTCATAAGTTCTAGGAGCAGAATTAGGCTCATCCAGTCAACTCCCCTATTCAATCATGGCTGATCTATCTTTCCCTCCCAACCCCATTCTCCTGCCTTCTCCCCGTAACCCCTGACAACCCGTACTAATCAAGAATCTGTCAATCTCTGCCTGAATAACTGAAGAAGGGTCTCGACACGAAAAGTCACCCATTCCTTCTCTCCAGAGATGTTGCCTGTCCCGCTGAGTTCCTCCAGCATTTTGTGTCTATCTTCGACTTAGTACAGGTGTCAGGCGTTATGGGGAGAAGGCAGGAGAATGGGGTTGAGAGGGAAAGACAGATCAGCCATGATTGAATGGCGGCGTGTATTTGATGGGCCGAATGGCCTAATTCTGCTCCTGGAACTAATTAACTTGTGGACAGAGAAACAGCAATTGCTTTAGCCCAGGTCAGAAGTGGGAAAGTGAAAAAGCAAGAGTGCTTTAAGTTGCAGAGAGGAGAAAGGATGACGGGAACAAAACGAAGGTCCGCAGGCCAGAGTTGTCCACTTTACACGATTACATTTGAAGCCACCAGAGTTATTGCTGATCTCTCAGAATGTGTAAATGGAGAAAGATGAATTAGGGCAGTTAGAGAAGAAAAAAACAAAAGCAGTTACTGGAAATATGAAAAAGAATACTAAGGCTGCTCAGATGACATACTTCATCTGCAGCTCCATTTCATCATCAGTTAATAAAAAGACAAGATGAAGGATTAAGGTATTTTCTAGTGTCATGCAATCTCTCCCACTTTGGTGTCTCCAAAATTATTTCAAGTCAAAGAAGAAGACTCCATCACATCATCGGTTATGTACATCCGTAGGAATATAATGTGACAGTAAATTGACAATACCTTGGGAGGCCCAGTGGCCCAGTGGTAGAGTTCCCACCTCACACAACTAGAGACTTACGTTCGATCTTGAATACGGGTGCTGTCTGTACGGAGTTTGTACGTTCTACCCGTGACCTGCGTGGGTTTTCTCCGGGAGCTTCGGTTTCTCCCACACTCCAGAGACGTGCAGGTTTGTAGGTTAATCGGCTTGGTATAATTGTAAATTGTCCCTAGTGTGTGTAGGATAGTGTAAGTGTGCGGGGATCACAGGTCGGTGCGGACTCGGTGGGCCAAGGGGCCTGTTTCAGTGCTGTATTTCTAAAGTAAACTAAACTAAGATGACTGCTGCTAACCAATTAACTGTGCATCATCACACTATTTATGTTGTTGTTTCATACGCAGATGTTGAATGTTGTTATTTGTTCCATACAATAAAATGCAATATAATATCTTTTATTGTCATTTTACAAGTACAACGAGATTGAGAATGTCACTTCCATATCATTGCTATCAAATATATAAATAAATCGCATTGTCCAAGGTAATAGATTTTACTTCTGTGAACCATAGTTGCTTTTGAATTTAATTTTTCCACTTTGTAATTGTTCTGGTTTGGTTTGGTATAACACAGATATTTACTACCAGTCAGAAGACAACGGAAATATAAAGTGCCACATTTTCAATCACTTACTTTGCAAAATTCAAATAAATTATGGTGCAAACATCAACTTACCACTTCATCCAGTATGACTGTGACTACGACACTTTATAAGTATCTTACTGACTATAAAAAGGAAACGTGTGTGTCCTTAGAGAATGAAAGGCACTATAAAACCAAGTCATTCTTTTACTGAGGTAGATTGGCTCATATTGGAGACACTAGAGATTGCAGACGTTATGATTGTAGATTGAATGCTGAACATTGTTAGACTGAAGGAAGCCATTTTAGTTTAATTTAGAGATACAGCGCGGAAACAGGCCCTTCGGCCCAACGAGTCCGTGCCGACCAGCGATCCCCGCACACACCAGGGACAATTTACAATGTTACCAACTCAATTAACCTACAAACCTGTACATCTTTGAATTGTGGGAGGAAACCGGAGCACCCGGAGAAAACCCACGCAGGTCACGGGGAAAACGTATAAACTCCATACAGACAGCGCCCGTAGTTAGGATCGAACCCTGGGTCTCTGGCGCTGTGAGGCAGAGACTCTACCGCTGCGCCACTGTGCCACCTCTGGATGAACTCAGTCTGTCATTGGGTGACAAATATGGTTCAGTTGGTTTCTTCATTATCACCCGTAACAAGGTGCAGTGAAATATTTTAATTGCATACAGATCAGCAAGACTATCATAAGCACAATCCCCCAGTTAGTACAGAATGTACAGAACAGCCGACTGAGTCCATATGCAAGAGGCGCCATTTTGACGCCATTTTACAGTCCTGGCTGTCGTTAGCCACAAAGACCCATTGCAGCCGTGGCCTCCGATACGGTCGGCCCACAAACCATCGTCCCTCTCCTGGCCCTGCCCTCGTCAGCCCGTGTTACCCAGGGAATGCCGCACACAGCTGACCTTGAGGGCGCGGAAGGTAAGACACCCTGGTTCTTCTTCCTGGGCCTTGTGAGGTTTCTGATGATGATGATGATGATGATGATAATGATGATGATACAGTACTGTCACTTGTACCCAACTAGGTGCAGTGAAATTCTTTACTCTTGCATAGAATGCACACAATAGAGTCACCACAAAGGCACAGACAAAGTTACAATAGTACTCATCCCTTCTTCGTGCCCCTTTGTTCTTACAATAAACACAAAATGCTGGAGTCGCTCAGCGGGACAGGCAGCATCTTTCCTCAGGCCGAAGAAGGGCCACTCATTCTTCCTCCCCAGAGATGCTGCCTTTTACTCCAGCATTTTGTGTCCATCTTCGGTGTGAACCAGCATCTGCAGTTCCTTCCTGCTTCATCACAAAAGGTAGGACCCTCTTTATTCACGGCGATCCCTCCCTCCCCCCACACCGGGCTCCTCTTTGCTCATTCTTGTCATTGGTTCTTTCAACTGTTGTGTTTTGCCAGCTGGAAGTCAAATAGGCGCGGCACGGTGGCGCAGCGGTAGAGTTGCTGCCTTACAGCGAATGCAGCGCCGGAGACCCGGGTTCGATCCCGACTACGGGTGCTGTCTGTACGGAGTTTGTATGTTCTCCCCGTGACCTGCGTCTCAGATTTCTCCTGGATCTTCGGGTTTCCCCCACCCTCCAAAGATGTGCAGGTATGTAGGTTAATTGGCTTGGTAAATGTGAAAATTGTCCCTAGCGGGTATAGGATGGTGTTACTGTGCGGGGATCGCTGGTCGGTGCGGAACCGGTGGGCCGAAAGAGCCTGTTTCCGCGCTGTATCTCTAAACTAAACTAAACTAAATCTGAGAAATGGGAAACTAACACTCTTGTGACAACAGCTCAAAAATATTCAGGTGACATCGTTTCCAAGCTGCTGCACCAACCTCTTAGCACTTTCAGTGACTGATCAATTAGCCAGGCAAGTTCACCATTAATCTTAGCGATGACTTCCTGCGCCCAGACTGAACATTGCATCTGACACTTAGCAAAAACAATGTCCTCGTGCCCAACAGAACTGGTCGCTCTAGTCTGGAGGCCAGAACAAAACACATCACAAACCTGCTGCCCGTGGCGTATGTTTACAATGGACCTTGTGTTGTTAGTCTGCAGGAAAACTCTCACAGTGTGGTACCATGATCTGAATATAATTTACTAACCAAATGTAAACCGCCTTCTGTCATGTGTTGGCTAATGTGCTCTCAGTCAATACGTTCAGTCGTTTGTAAATGTTAAGGAGGTCAGTGGGTGTTCAGAGCAGTTGATAGTTGGGACCTTCGATTGAACAATTCCATGGTGAAACGACTGTATACGGAAGGCTTTCATCGTCTTTAACGTGTCTACTATTTCTTATACAATAGCCGTCATCCAACCATTGCCTTTTCTCAGCAACTCTGACAGAAACCATCTGCTTTTGACGTACGACACTCGAGGCATTAGGGTATAGAAACATCCACTAGTGCGGCACAGAGGCGCAGCGATAGAGCTGCTGCCTCACGGCGCCCGGGATCGATCCTGACTACGGGTGCCATCCGTGTGGAGTTTGTATGTTTTCCCTGTGACCGCGTGGGTTTTCTCTGGGTGCTCCGGTTTCCTCCCGCACTCCAAAGACGTGCGGGTTTGAAGGTTCGTTTTGGACGAGCTTAGTTTGGTTATTATCACATGTACTGAGGTACAGTGAAAAGCTTTTGTTGCACGCTAACAAGACAGAAGAAAGATAATATATATTATTTCAATCGAGCCGTCCACAGTGTACAGATACATGATAAAGTGCAAGATAAAGTCCAGTAAAGTCCGATTAAATATAGTCCGAGAGTCTCCAATGAGGTACAGGATCCCTCTGGAGTTGGCGATAGAATATTTCAGCTGCCTGATAACAACTGGGAAGAAACAGCCCCTGAACCTCGAGGTGTTAATTGGCCTCTGCCAATTGTTCCTAGTGTGTAAGATAGAACTAGTACACAGGTGATCGCTGGATGGCACGGAGTCGGTGGGCCGAAGGGCCTGTTTCAACGCTGCATGTCTAAACTAAACTAAACTAAATTAAACTAAAATTGTTTCAATATTTGGGATGTTTGGATCTGTAATAGTCAGATCCAAGGGAAAGATAAGTTATGAATAATATAAGAAAATAATTGCAGATGCTGGTACAAATCGATTTATTCACAAAATGCTGGAGTAACTCAGCAGGTCAGGCAGCATCTCGGGAGAGAAGGAATGGGTGACGTTTTGGGTCGAGACTCGTCTGAAGAAGGGTCTCGACCCGAAACGTCACCCATTCCTTCTCTCCCGAGATGCTGCCTGACCTGCTGAGTTACTCCAGCATTTTGTGAATAAATTGATAAGTTATGAATGATCAGTTTAGTTTAGTTTAGAGATACAGCGTGGAAACAGGCCCTTCGGCCCACCGAGTCCGCACCAACCAGCGGTCCCCACACATTAACACTACCTTACACACACCAGGGACAATTTGTACATTTATACCAAGCCAATTAACCTACACCCCTGTACGTCTTTGGTTAATGGGGATTTTCCTGAACATTTGTGTCACTGTTGGCTCGCGCTGAGAACTCTGTGATCGCCTTCTCCCATCAGTCTGTACCAGTCTGTGTGGCCTCTTCGTAGTCTACCGGGGAGGCCTATTCCAAGGGAAATGCATCAATATCTCAGGCTCACAGTGATCTAACGATAGCAGAGAATTCCTTCAGCATCTGAACATCACTACCTAAAGGCTCCTCAACTTCAGCCAACATTAAAAGCACCCATCAATTGCAGAAACATCAATACAGATTCAACCAGCGAATAACATATAATTACTTATTGATCTCTTTGAAGAGTGCTGGTGGAGTTTCCTTCTAGCCACTGGCCTTGATTCAGCTGTACATGATTAAGGAAGAACATTAGCCAGTTCTTGAGATTAAATTGGCAGTGCTGGCTTCAAATTGCCCCCCAGCATAACCTTAGATAGACAAAAAAACTGGAGTAATTCAGCGGGTCAGGCAGCATCTCAGGAGAAAAGGAATAGGTGACGTTTCAGGTCAAGACACTTCTTTAGTCTGAAGAAGGTCTCAAAGGGTCAAAACGTCATCTATTCCTTTTCTCCAGAGATGCTGTCTGACCCGCTGAGTTACTCCATCTTTTTGTGTATCTTCGGATTAAACCAGCATCTGCAGTTCCTTCCTACACCCAGCATGACCTTGTTGGCCATGGAAGGCGATATCAGGTGGAACTGTTGCAGGATATCTAACACAACAAGGAAGATTTGACCCTCTGTTAGGCTGAGTTCTTATCAACTCCCACGCATAGAGTCATAGAGTCATTGTGTCATACAGCATGGAAACAGGCCCTTCGACCCAATTTGCCCACGCCAACCAACATGTCCCATCTACACTTGCCCCACTTGCCTGCGTTTGGCCCATATCCCTTTAAACCGGTCCTATCCATGTGCATGTTTAAATGTTTCTTAAACATTGCAATATGCAATAGGAGCTGCCTCAACTACCTCCTCCGGCAGCTTGTTCCATACACCTACCACCCTTTGCGTGAAAGAGTTACCCCTCGGATGCCTATAAAATCATTCCCCCCTCCCCTTAAACCTATGCCCTCTGGTCTTTGATTCCCCTACTCTGGGCAAGAGACTCTGACACCTTCCATCAGTAGCTCTGCTCTGCACATCGCCACACAATGGTGTTGAAATAAAGAAAGATCAGGTGTGAAATATAATGATGGAGAGAGGGATATTGGACAGGGTGTGAGAATCTCCATCTTTCCACCTTTCTCCATCTTCCCTTATTCTGACACCCCCTTTTGTCTCCTTTTCACCTCAAGCCTTTGTCCACCTGTCTGCTAATCAACCCCGCCCCCCCCCCCCACCCCACCCCGCCTGTATCCACCTATCACTTGCCAGCCTTTGTCCCACCCCCACTGGCTTGCTCCTCCCCTCCTCCAGTCTCCAAGAAGGGTCCTGACCTGAAGTAGGCTGAGACGGAACAGGAGATCTGATTGAAGTGTTCCACAATGTTCTATCAGTCCAGTTCAGTGTAGTTTATTGTCACGTATAGCGAGGCACAGTGAAAAGCTTTTGTTGCGTGCCAACCAGTCAGCGGAAATACAATTGCATGATTACAACGAGCTATTGACATGATAAGGGAATAACTTCTACGTAAGGTAAAGCCAATAACGTCTGATCAAAGATAATCCGAGGGTCACCAATGAGGTAGATAGATGGTAGTTCAGGACTGCTCTCTAGTTGTGCTGGGATGAATCAGTTATCTCATTGCTCTCAGAAGTTATTAACTTTTCCACACATTGAAGCAAAACAATCTTGTCATAAGTCAAGGGTTATGGGGAGAAGGCAGGATAATGGGGTTGAGAGGGAAAGTTAGATTGTACTCCAAAGACGTACAGGTATGTAGGTTAATTGGCTGGGTAAATGTAAAAATTGTCCCTAGTGGGTGTAGGATAGTGTTAATGTACGGGGATCGCTGGGCGGCACGGACTTGGAGGGCCGAAAAGGCCTGTTTCCGGCTGTATAGATATGATATGATATGATATGATAGATCAGCCATGATTGTATGGTTATATGGCCAAATTATGCTCCAATGACTTATAACCACCTGTCCATTCACTCCACACATGGCGCATAATTTTGGCTTGTCTTTAGGACGGCACGATGGCGCGGCGGTAGAGTTGCTGCCTCACAGCGTCAGATACCCGGGTTGGATCCTGACTACGAGTGCAGTCTGTACGGAGTTTGCACATTCTCCCCGTGACCTCGTGGGTTTTCTCCGGGAGCTCTGGTTTCCTACCACATTCCAACGATGCACAGGTCTGCAGGTTAATTGGCTTTGGTTAAAAACGATTGTAAATTTTCCCAAGTGTGTAGGATGCTGCCAGTGTACAGGGATCGCTGGTCGGCACGGACTCGGTGGGCCGAAGGGCCTGGCTTCCGTGCTGTATCTCTGAACTAAAACTAAAACCTGTCCATTCCCTCCAATACAATACAATACAATATATCTTTATTGTCATTGTACAGGGGTACAACGAGATTGGGAAAGCGCCTCCCATACGATGCAATACATTAATTAGCTAGTCAGTATAAATTTATACAACCCAATGAAACAAAATTAGAAACAGTTTTAAAACAGAATATAGTGCAAGTAGATCTGTGCCGGATCACTGTGCGATGTGACCATCCGGCTCAGCAGGACCGGTTCATAGCAGCTATGGCCCTGGGAATGAAGCTGTTCCTGAGTCTGGAGGTACAGGCGTAGAAGGCATTGTTGCGTCTGCCAGATGGTAGAACTTCGAACAGACTATTGCAGGGGTGTGAAGAGTCTTTGTGGATGCTGGTGGCTTTTCTGAGGCATCATGTGTTGTAGATGCCCTCCAAGGCTGGTAGCTGTGTTCCGATAGTCCTCTGAGCTCTATGGACTACCCGCTGAAGAGCTTTCCTCTCTGCCTCCGTGCAGCTGAGGTACCACACAGGGATGCCATGAGTTAGGATGCTCTCTATGTTACAGCGGTAGAAGGTCGTCAGCAGCTGTTGGGGTAGACCAGACGTTTTCAGTGTTCTCAGGTAGAACAGTCGTTGCTGTGCCTTCTTGACCAGCGCAGCAGTGTTAGTGGACCATGTGAGGTCCTCCGAAATGTGAGTGCCCAGAAACCTGAAGCTGGACACTCTCTCCATCCCTGTTGTGTGACCTCCACACATGGCACATAGTTTTGGTCTGTCTTTAAGCAGGAATAATTGAATAACGCTCAAGAAGTCAAGATGGTCCCGATTGACAATGTACTGGCTAATATCAGAACACTCTTTCGAGCAATTCTAACGAACCATTTCTTGGAATCACTGAATTAATTCAACTCCGACCAAACCTTTCATTGTTTATGACTCATTCACTGAGTGTGTTATTTGGGAATTCTGAATTACAAGTTGGTTTTTTAAAAAAAGAAAACAAATAATTAGGCTAAAGTGAAATTAACAAAATATTCACTGGGGATGCATCTGAATGCAACGTTTATTCTGGTAATCACAAACATCTTAATGACTTATTTACAATTTTGTCAGGCGCTCTTCCCAGAGTGCTGAATACAATCTATGCTCTCTCATTCCCCACAGAGTTCCCTGCTAACATTTGTGTACAACAGGAATATCTTCCTCCAAGTCCTTTTCAATCGATCCACAGCAAGATTCTGCGTCATAAAAATGACCTGTGATTGAGCCGTTCTATGTTCACTGCGCTCCCACTTTCTCATCCACTCCTTGCACGCTAGGGGCAATTTACGGAGGGCCAATTAACCTACACACCCGCACGTCTTTGGGACGTGAGGGGAAACCGGAGCACCCGGAGGAAACCCACGCGGTCACGGGGAGAACGTGCAAACTCCGCACAGACAGCACCTGAGGTCAGGATTGAACCCGGGCCTCTGGCGCTGCGAGGCAGCAGCACTACCCGCTGCGCCGCTGTGCTAGAGTTCAATAATAGACCCGGAGATACGTAGCTCTGAGCACAGGTTCCCAAGAACGGTACATTCTTTTCCTTGCAGATTTAAAGTTTTTTTCCCCCACGCTGATCATTTTCTGTTCTCTTTACTTATTTCAACACGACTTTCTTCTTCAGCGGATTAACCTGAGGTACAGTGGTGAGATAGAGAGTGTGGAGATGCAGGAGCACGTTGGTACATTAGAGGAAAATTCACAGCTTCATTACATTCCCAGGGCCACAAGAGGACATCGAGAGATGCAGCACACCCCACAACATGAGCCACACTTTAAAAAAATCAGCTAGGAAATAGATTGAATGATTGACGGAAAGATTCAGCATGGAAACAGGCACATCGGCCTGCTGAGTCCACGCCAACTATTGATCACCCGCTCTCACGGATTCTATGTTATCCCATTTTCGCGTCCATTCCCCACACACTAAGGGCAAGTAACCCACAAACCCGCATTCAAGAGAGAGCTGGATAGAGCTCTTAAGGATAGCGGAGTCAGGGGGTATGGGGAGAAGGCAGGAACGGGGTACTGATTGAGAATGATCAGCCATGATCACATTGAATGGCGGTGCTGGCTTGAAGGGCCGAATGGCCTCCTCCTGCACCTATTGTCTATTGTCTATAAACCCGCACGTTTTTGGGATGTGGGAGGAAACCGGTAGAAAATCACACGGTAACATGGAGAACGTGCAAACTGCAGGTCAGGATTGAACCTGGGCCTCTGGCGCTGTGAGGTAACTACTCGGCCAGCTGCACCAACCAGCCAATCACTCAGTAGATGCGGAAGGTCCAATTAAAACAAAATTATTTCTTTCTTAAGAAATCTATTGCCATTCTGCTTTGAGGATGTATGAATCTGGTTTTGCCACTTAAATTGCTATTAATTAACTATGCAACTATTCTCTCGTTGATTGTGTTTAATTCAAAATGGCACTCAGAAGATGGGTTGTAAAATTGGACCAAATAGTGCTAGTTTCTTAATTACAATGCCAATCATTTCTCGACAATTTCTTTAGTGAATTCCAAACATGATTTTATCACCACACGGTTGGAAGAATAAGATTAAGTTGGAAGGGGTGCGGAATAGATTCCCCGGGATACACGCTGGATTAGAGGGCTTGAGTATGAGGAGAGTTTGGAAAGGCTGTATCTGGCTGGGCAGTTCCACAATAGACATACAGAAAATAAATAGGTGCCGCACAGTGGCGCAGCGGGAGAGATGCTGCCTTACAGCGCCAGAGACCCGGGTTCGATCTTGACGTTGGGTGCTGTCTGTAAGGAGTTTGTATGTTCTTCCCATGACCTGCGTGGGTTTTCTCCGGGTGCTCCGGTTTCCTCCCACACTCCAAAGACGTACAGGTTTGTAGGCTAATTGGCTTTGGTAAAATCGTGAATTGTTCCTGGTGTGTGCAGGATAATGTCAATGTGCGGGGATCGCTGGTCGGAGCGGTCTTGGTGGGCCGAAGGGCCTGTTTCCACGCTGTATCCCTGACCTAAACTAAATTAATCTAAAATGAGAAGAGGCGTAAATCAGTGATGATTAATCAACAAACTGAAAAAAAAATTGAATACCCTAATTCCATTGCACCAGAGTTCTGCTCTTTTCTCTTGTTTACACTGTGCTGTCACGGAGGGAGCTAAAGGATTAAGTTCCAAAAAACTGAAGGAGCATTGATACAGTTTCATATCAGGACAGTGTGTAAATTGGCCGTGAATCCAAGACAAACCTAGAGACATTTGCTGCCCTTGTCCTTTTAGGCGGTGGAAACCGTGGGTTTTAAGGTGTTGTCTGGATAACCTAAATGAGAAACCCACAATGCGTTTTGTAGATGATACAGAGTGCATCTGGTCTCATTCCTGTTCAGTCAAGGGTTTCCAGATGTTTACAATAACTTCCAGAAGGTCAGGAGGTGATGAGAATCCCATGTATTAACTGCCGAGGGTCATGTCTAAGTGATAATTCAACGAGCTTGGTTGTGTTGTAGCATGAATTTTATTTGCGACCTAGTGGGGATTGCAATATGTTTTTTGCAGTGTCATGCAATCTCTCCCACTTTAGTGTTTCCAAAATTGATGTCAAATATTTGAAGTCAAAGAACAAGACTCCATCAAATTATCAGCTAAATACATCTGTAGGAAATATAGCGTAACATTAGATTGACAATATCTTGGGCAGCACAGTGGCCCAGTGGTAGAGTTGCTGCCTCACAGCAGAAGAGACTTGGATTCGATCCTGACTATGGGTGCGGTCTGTGTGGCATTTTTACGTTCTCCCTGTGATCGCATGGGATTTATCCGGTTGCTGCGGTTTCCTCCCACATCCCAAAGACGTGCAGGTTTGTATGTTAATTGACTGCTGTAAATTGCCCCTTGTGAATAGGATGCGAAAGTGGGATAACATAGAACTAATGTATGGGGTGATTGCTGATCGGCGCGGACTCGGTGGGATGAAGGCGCTGTTTCCACGCTGTATCTCCAAACTAATCTTTAGGCATATATATATATATTTATATATATATGCCTGTCTGACCTATATATATATATAATCCTGTTCATATATATATATATATATATATAATCCTGTTCATTGACACTGTCTGACCTCTATATATATATATATATATATATATATATATAGGTCAGACAGTGTCAATGAACAGGTAATGTTTCCTGTCCATTCCTTCCACAGATGCTGCCTGACCTACTGAGTTCCTCCAGCACTTTGTTTTTTTGCTCAGGATTCCAGCATCTGCAGTTTATTGTGCCTCCGTCTCTAAATACATCTGTATTGACATCTCCATTGAAAGAATTCCACAACTAAACCTCCAGCAAGTGCAGGGCGTGCCACTTTGGTTGCTCTAGCGTTTTTCCGTATTTCCTTAAGCATGTGAATAATTGCAGTCGGGGCTGAAACGGTGTTGATGACAAGTTCCAGCGTGGCACGCTGCCTACATGAGGAGTCCCTGAATCCTCGGAGGAGATATATCCCAGACTTTGAATGAAGATAGGGTGCCAAAAAAATCACAGCCAGCAAAAATGACCCGAGCAGTTTCAATCAGCAGTGTGAGTAAATGTGACTCGCAATTAATTGCAATGCTCAGCATGACAGTTTACACAAAGGGGTGGTAGGTGTATGGAACCAGCTGCCAGAGGAGGTAGTTGAGGCAGGTACTATCTAATCATTTAATGAACATTTAGACAGGTACACGTGCAGGAAGGAACGGCAGATGCTGGTTTACACCGAAGATGGACTCAAAATGCTAGAGTAACTCAGAGGGTCAGACCCAAAACGTCACCCATTCCTTCTCTCCAGAGATGCTGCCTGACACGCTGAGTTACTCCAGCATTTTGTGTTTAGCAATGATAAGGTACAGGCAAGAACATACGGTTAAAAAATAGTCCATGCAAAAATGATTATGAGGAAAGACTAGCTTAATAACTCGGGAACTGCAGAGAGCAAACATGGCCGGCCAATTCCTGACTGAAGAAGGGCCTCAACCCAAAACGTTACCTATTCCTTTTCTCCAAAGATGTTGCCTGACCTGTTGAGTTACCCCAGCATTTTGTGTCCATCCCTGACTGGGATTGTTGGAAACCGCCAAGGCTACAACAAAGGGCGGAAGCCTTTCAAAGATAGATTGAATGGAGGGAGATGCTTTCCCAAGTGAATAATGTCATTAAAACGCAGGGCACAAGGTGGCAATTTTGATATGTCTGCAACACTGGCAAATCTTTATCAGGA
Organism: Rhinoraja longicauda; assembly: GCF_053455715.1. Taxonomy (NCBI): domain Eukaryota; kingdom Metazoa; phylum Chordata; class Chondrichthyes; order Rajiformes; family Arhynchobatidae; genus Rhinoraja; species Rhinoraja longicauda. The sequence continues at coordinate 29,728,168 of NC_135974.1, read as the reverse complement.
CACATCACAACATGGTTTGGGAACAGCTCCATCCAGGACCGCAAGAAATTGCCCAAGACCATCACACAAACCAACCTACCTTCCATTGACTCCTTCTACACTTCTTGCTACCTCAGCAAGGCCAGCAGCATAATCAAGGACCAGTCTCACCCCGGTCACTCCCTCTTCTCCTCTCTCCCATCAGGCAAGAGGTACAGAAGCGAAAACGCACACCACCAGATTCAGGGACAGTTTCTTCCCAGCTGTTATCAGGCAACTGAACCATCCTATCACCAACTAGAGAGCGTTCTTGAGCTACTATCCACCTCTTTAGAGACCCTCGGACTCTTTAATTGGACTTTATCTTGCACTAAATATTATTCCCTTTATCCTGTATCTGTACACAGTGGACGGCTCAATTGTAATCACGAATAGTCTTTCCGCTGACTGGCTATCACGCAACAAAAGCTTTTCACTGTACCTCAATGCACGTGACAATAAACTAAACCAAAGTAAACTGAACACTCAATTTAACAAAGTGGTAGATATTCAAAGCCACTTACACCCAACACCCATGGGAGTAATGAGCTGAGGATCCACAAGCTGAAGTCATGGGAGATGATAACCAGAGTTGCCAACTCCACAGTATTAGCCGCATCATCCCATAATTTGGGCTAAATTGGTTTGTCCCGTACGGGACCGCCCTTGTTCCACATTAGGCCCGGGGGGCGATGTAGGCCCGGATGCTGTAGGCCCGGATGCTGTAGGTCCGGACGCTGTAGGTCCGGACGCTGTAGGCCCAGACACTGTAGGCCCGGACAGTGTAGGCCCGGACAACGTAGGCCCAGACACTGTAGGCCCGGACAGTGTAGGCCCGGACACTGTAGGCCCAGGCGCCGTCTAACGGAAGTTGCTTTGCAACCCGCCTCGCGGCCCGGGGCAGCCGCCATTGGTGGAGTGGGAGCACGTGGTCTCTGGCTGGGTGAGGTCACGTGGGGCGCGGGGCGGTGACGTCACCTTGTCCCTTGTTTAGATGGCACCCCTAATGATAACTGACCACACAGAGTGTTGGGGCATTGTAACACTGTGTGCTTTTGATGTGGATCACACACTGAGAGACAGGTTCATGTGTGAACTTGAGGATGAACAAGCCAAGTCTAAAGTTACTAAACTTGCAAAATCTAACGCTGCAAGTTCAGGAACTTAGCATGCAGAGTAGCCTTGAAAAAATACAAAAGGTGTTTTGTGCAGTTCAGGTAGTTTGTGTAAGTGCTGTACATGGACTAATGGTAAGAAATAAACGGGGAAGGTCTTGCATTAAGTCTGCGACTTGTGAGCACAAATGACAGAAAGATACTCTTCCAGGAAACCTTGCTGGGGTTGCCATGGAGATCCTCAGCTCAACCCTGTTGGTTCAGAGCTGCAAAATGCTTTAATTGCCAAACTCAAGGGTAAATCGTCTCTGTGTCTGAAGCTCGCAAGATGACAGTGAAGCAGAATGGTGCCGGGTCCTGAAGAGAGGGGAACGACTACAGTGGCACAACACAGGAGGCAGGTTTACACAACATAGCTGAACAGTGCAAGGAGCACAGTTTGGATGTTTGTACGTATGCCGCCAACAGTGATACTGAAAATCACAGTAGTAGCTTGGAAATTAAAGCAAGAATTATTAATCATGAAAATTGACATTGACGTGGACTGCAGTATCATGGAAAGAGATAGCTATAATCAAGAGTTAGAAATGAGAAGCAAATAACTAAAAGATTGATCAGAGATACTTAAGGGCATCATAACTATTCTTCAAGTTTAAGAGTCAAGAGTGTTTTATTGTCATATGTCCCAGATAGAACAATGAAATTATTACTTACAGCAGCACAACAGAACGTGCAAACACAGTACACTGTAAGCAATGTACTAAACGAGAGGAAGAAAGAAACAAAATGGAATCATTGTCTCAGTATTCACCATCAATTCCACTCAAAGGTATTTATTCACAAAATGCTGTGGTAACTCAGCGGGTCAGGCAGCATCTCAGGAGAGAAGGAATGGGTGACGTTTCTGGTCGAGACCCTTCTTCAGGCTCTCTCCACAATTTACAAACTAACTATCTTTGTGTCAACAGCAAATTTGGCTGCAGTCCATCCAAGTCATTAATATAGATTGTGAATAGTTGAGACAACAGCACTGATCCCTGTGGCAATCCATTAATTACTGATTGCCAATCCGAAAGTGATCTAATTTACCTGACTCTCTGTTTTCTGTTTGTTACCCAATTCCCTGTCCATGGCAAATATTATGTCAAGGCAGCACCGAGGTGCAGAGGCAGATTTAATTTGTTGCTGCTTCAAAGATTATTGCACAAGATAACATCACATGGGTTGTGCAGCTAATCTTGAGAGATAGATAATCTTTAGATCTTTAGGGTGGCACGGTGGCGCAGCGATAGAGTTGCTGCCTTGCAGCTCTTGCAGCGCCTGAGACCCGGGTTAGATCCCAACTACGGGTGCTGTCCGTACGGACTTTTTATGTTCTCACCCTGACCACTTCGGTTTTCTCTGAGATCTTCGGTTTCCTCCCACACTCCATAGATGTACAGGTATGTAGGTTGATTGACTTGGTATAATTGTAAATTGTCACTAGTGCGTGTGTAGGATAGTGTTAGTGTGTGGTAATCACTGGTCGGTGCGGATGCAGTGGGCCGAAGGGCCTCTTTCTGCACTGTATCTCTAAACTAAATAGTCAATAGTCAATAGTCAATTTATTTGTCACATACACATAAATGTGCAGTGAAATGAAAAATTACCCGCAGTTCAACAATAAGACCTTAAAACTAAAATAAAACTAAGCTAAACCAAAGATACAGCATGGCAATAGGCCCTTCGGCCCACCAAGTGCATGCCAACCAGCGATCCCCACACACAACTTCTATCGTACGCACTCGGGACAATGTACAAAAGCCAATTAACCTACAAACCAGTACGTCTTTGTGAGAGGAAATCGGAGCAACTGGGGAAAACCCACGCAGGTCACAAGGAGTACGTACAAACTCCGTACTGACAGTACCCGTAGTCAGGATCAAACCTGAGTCTCTTGCACTGTGAGGCGGCAACTCTGCCGCTGCGCCACCCTTGGCTTCTGTGAATTATAAATTGTCTCGAGTGCGCAGGATAGTGCTAGTGTACGGGGGGATCGCCGGTCGGCGCGGACTCGGCGTGCCGAAAAGCCTGTTTCCACGCTGTATCTCTAAAGTCTAGAGTATTTGGTATATGGGAGGAATCTGGATCGCCTGGTGGAAACCTTTGCAGTCGCAGGGAGAACCTTTGTGTCAACAGCAAATTTGGCTGCAGTCCATCCAAGTCATTAATATAGATTGTGAATAGTTGGGACAACAGCACTGATCCCTGTGGCAATCCATTAATTACTGATTGCCAATCCGAAAGTGATTTAATTTACCTGACTCCCTGTTTTCTGTTTGTTACCCAATTCCCTGTCCATGACAAATATTGTGTCAAGGCAGCACCGAGGTGCAATGGCAGATTTGCAGTGGCAGTTGCTACTTCAAAGATTATTGCACAAGATAACATCACATGGGTTGTGCAGCTAATCTTGAGAGATAGATAATCTTTAGATCTTTAGGGTGGCACGGTGGCGCAGCGATAGAGTTGTTGCCTTGCAGCTCTTGCAGCGCCAGAGACCCGGGTTAGATCCCAACTACGGGTGCTGTCCGTACGGACTTTTTATGTTCTCACCCTGACCACTTCGGTTTTCTCCCACACTCCATCTTCGGTTTCCTCCCACACTCCATAGATGTACAGGTATGTAGGTTGATTGACTTGGTATAATTGTAAATTGTCACTAGTGCGTGTGTAGGACAGTGTTAGTGTGTGGTAATCACTGGTCGGTGCGGATGCAGTGGGCCGAAGGGCCTCTTTCTGCACTGTATCTCTAAACTAAATAGTCAATAGTCAATAGTCAATTTATTTGTCACATACACATAAATGTGCAGTGAAATGAAAAATTACCCGCAGTTCAACAATAAGACCTTAAAACTAAAATAAAACTAAGCTAAACCAAAGATACAGCATGGAAATAGGCCCTTCGGCCCACCAAGTGCATGCCAACCAGCGATCCCCACACACAACTTCTATCGTACGCACTCGGGACAATGTACAAAAGCCAATTAACCTACAAACCAGTACGTCTTTGTGAGAGGAAATCGGAGCACCCGGGGAAAACCCACGCAGGTCACGGGGAGTACGTACAAACTCCGCACTGACAGTACCCGTAGTCAGGATCAAACCTGAGTCTCTTGCACTGTGAGGCAGCAACTCTGCTGCTGCGCCACCCTTGGCTTCTGTGAATTATAAATTGTCTCGAGTGCGCAGGATAGTGCTAGTGTACGGGGGGATCGCCGGTCGGCGCGGACTCGGCGTGCCGAAGAGCCTGTTTCCACGCTGTATCTCTAAAGTCTAGAGTATTTGGTATATGGGAGGAATCTGGATCGCCTGGTGGAAACCTATGCAGTCGCAGGGAGAACGTGCAAACTCCAAGCAGACAGCAGCGAGCAGCTGAGGGCAGGATGGAGCACAGGCCTCTAGTGCCGTGGGTCAGCAGCTTCACCAGCTGTGCCAATGTGCCACCCGATTTTGTATTGAGACCCAGTCTGAAGAAGGGTCTCGACCCGAAACGTCACCCATTCCTTCTCTCCTGAGATACTGCCTGACCCGCTGAGTTACTCCAGCATTTTGTGAATTAAATACCCGATTTTGTATGATCATTGTAAAATTGTTAATCCAGTTGAATATAATTTTTCATTAACCAAGAAGCGATGTTGCATATAGCGTACTGGCTTTGAACAATAATTGTTTCCTTAAAGATGTTACTTATAATGTGTTTTGTCAATGATTATTCGGGTGTACAGAAGGCTCCATACTGGGAAAAGGACACATCTTTCATCATGGGTTAAGGTGAGTTGGGAAAGATTTTATAGGAACCTGTGGGGCAACTTTTGTTTTAGTTTAGAGATACAGCGCCGAAACAGACCCTTTGGCCCACCGAGTCCGCGCCGACCAGCGATCCTCGCACACTGACACTACCCTACACGCACTAGGGACAACTTATAAACTTACCGAAGCCAATTAATCTACAAACCTGTACCACGTCTTTGGAGCGTGGGAAGAAACCGGAGATACCGGGGAAAGCCCATGCAGGTCACGGGGAGAACGTACAAGCTCCGTACTGACAAGCACCCGTAGTCAGGATCGAACCCGGCTCTCTGAAGCTGGAGGGCAGCAACTCTACCGCTGTGCCACCGTGCCGCCCACCAACGTCTTCACACAGAGGGTGGTGGTAGATGACACCAGTTGTCAAAGGCGTTCTGTGAAGGCTGGAGGTTGTCTATGCGTGGACAACCCCTGTGCTCGACTCTGCTTCCTTTAGACCATGGTCGCACTGCTAGAAACGGTGTGCCCCAAGGGCAGTCAACAGCAACTCTCAGCAATGGGATAGATGCCCCAGTGTTTCAAGACTAGTATCCTGATCGCTCCTTCTCTCTCCCATACACGTTCAAAAAGCAGACATTGATACTCCAGTGTCCTTGCTGTGATTTAACCTTGATGTCTACAGTTTTGACCTCTTGAAGCCAGACACTTTTTGTTTCCGGCAGTTGTGTTTTTCAGCATAGGTCTTTGTGCAATCCACTGCTTGGTTTTGTTTAGAGATACAGCATGGAAACAGCTGTGGGCCCACCGGGTCCACTCCGATCAATCATCACCCGTACACTTGCTCTATCCCACACATTAGGGGCAATTTACAGAAGCCAATTAATCTACAAACCTGCGCATCTTTGGAGTGTGGGAGGAAACCGGAGCGCCCGGTGAAATCCCACGCAGTCCCACGCAGAGAACGTACAAGCAGACAGCACCCGTAGTCAGGATCGAACCCGGGTCTCTGGTGTGGTGAGGTGGCACCGTGCCGCCCTAACTGAACGTGAAACAATACCTGGCATTGCATAGATAAGCAGTAACAGTGGACCACCGTGAGGAGGGAGGGGAAGAGCAATGGAGGGACCGTCGTGGGGAAGATGGGGACGAACGATGGACAATGGGGGTGGGGACAAAGGACAATGGAGGACCCGGCATGGGGGAACCGCTGGGGGGGAGATGGGGAAGAACGATGGACAATGGGGGGACGGGACAAAGGACAATGGGGGACCTGGTGTGGGGGAACCGCCAGGGGGGAGGGAACAAAAGGAGGAGCCGACGTGCTTTGTAACTTTGTCAGCACTGTAGGTGGCTGCTATTTGTATACATTGTGAATGCAGCAAAGAATCTCACTGTGCCTCGTCAAATGTGACAATGAAGTATTTCTTCCTTCATTGACTGGTAATCCTTTGATGTCTCTGAAGCTCATCAGAGGCTCCAACAAAGGTGTACTTGATCTGACTGGCTGGGTGCAAGGTTATTTGGCAAAACCACATTGTTAAGGCAGAGATTGATAGATTCTCGATTGGTACGGGTGTCCGGGATTATGGAGAGAAGGCAGGGGAATGGGGCTGAGAGGGAAAGAGAGATCGGCCATGATTGAATGGCGGAGCAGACACGATGGGCCGAATGGCCTAATCCTGCTCCAATCACTTATGAACAGCATTGGTGTCTCCTTACCCGATAAGCTAAATGGCACCTTCTTGCAAAAATTGGTTCGGCAACTCATTCGATGTCCAAGAGATTAAAATACATTTCTGCTAAGTGCTTCGCAGCCAATAACTGATTAATTATGAATGAATTAGTATTTAAACTTCCAATTCAAAATTAGCACGGCTCTAAGTAAAATCTTCACTCAACATTAATTAATGTTAACATGGCACATACTGCAGTTCTTCCCATTATAATTGCAGACTGCCACTAGTCTACATTAGCACATCATTCAGAAATACATACCTTAACTCTGAATCAAAGCTTCCTCTGCCTGGTCTGTTCATACTGCTTTCTTGTGATCTTCACACTGCTGGGTCCTCAATCTTCTTGGCAGCACGCGTGGGATTTCAGACTTTACGCACATGATTGTCGGCAACATCTCCGCAGATGTCCCAGTGCTCCCGCAAACAGATGCAACGCTGCCAAGTGCAAAAGAGATCATTAACAAACATGAAAGAAGATGAAAATGGAATCAATAGGCACCTCGCAATTATTCGGCAGCACAATAACAGACAATTACAATTGTGGGATGTCAGCGGTTCGGTTAATTGTTCTTAAAAGATGTTACTCATAACCAAAGAGACTAGAGGAACAAGATGGACCACTCCGTTGAAATCGCCTACACTGAAGTGTAGTATGCAAAGGAGCCATTTTAGTAAGCGAAACCCGCCGTTCGCCATGCCTCTCGCAGTGTAATCTGTGTTTTTGGGGAACAGTATGTGTGATGATACCATAAAAATGCAGAATATATCTCATCGATCAATTCACAGATTTTTGTTACTTTTCTTTTTAAATGTTTCTGTCTACTAAAATGGCGCCTTGACGTACTACGGTTTTTAGGGTCGAGTAGTCTATCTTGTTCCTATAGACAATAGACAATAGACAATAGACAATAGGTGCAGGAGTAGGCCATTCAGCCCTTCGAGCCAGCACCGCCATTCAATGCGATCATGGCTGATCACTCTCAATCAGTACCCCGTTCCTGCCTTCTCCCCATACCCCCTCACTCCGCTATCCTTAAGAGCTCTATCCAGCTCTCTCTTGAAAGCATCCAACGAACTGGCCTCCACTGCCTTCTGAGGCAGAGAATTCCACACCTTCACCACCCTCTGACTGAAAAAGTTCTTCCTCATCTCCGTTCTAAATGGCCTACCCCTTATTCTCAAACTGTGGCCCCTTGTTCTGGACTCCCCCAACATTGGGAACATGTTATCTGCCTCTAATGTGTCCAATCCCCTAATTATCTTATATGTTTCAATAAGATCCCCCCTCATCCTTCTAAATTCCAGTGTATATAAGCCCAATCGCTCCAGCCTTTCAACATACGACAGTCCTGCCATTCCGGGAATTAACCTAGTGAACCTACGCTGCACGCCCTCCATAGCAAGAATATCCTTCCTCAAATTTGGAGACCAAAACTGCACACAGTACTCCAGGTGCGGTCTCACCAGGGCCCGGTACAACTGTAGAAGGACCTCTTTGCTCCTATACTCAACTCCTCTTGTTACGAAGGCCAACATTCCATTGGCTTTCTTCACTGCCTGCTGAACCTGCATGCTTCCTTTCATTGACTGATGCACTAGGACACCCAGATCTCGTTGAACTCCCCCTCCTCCTAACTTGACACCATTCAGATAATAATCTGCCTTTCTATTCTTACTTCCAAAGTGAATAACCTCACACTTATCTACATTAAACTGCATCTGCCATGTATCCGCCCACTCACACAACCTGTCCAAGTCACCCTGCAGCCTTATTGCATCTTCCTCACAATTCACACTACCCCCCAACTTAGTATCATCTGCAAATTTGCTAATGGTACTTTTAATCCCTTCGTCTAAGTCATTAATGTATATCGTAAATAGCTGGGGTCCCAGCACCGAACCTTGCGGTACCCCACTGGTCACTGCCTGCCATTCCGAAAGGGACCCATTTATCCCCACTCTTTGCTTTCTGTCTGTCAACCAATTTTCTATCCATGTCAGTACCCTACCCCCAATACCATGTGCCCTAATTTTGCCCACTAATCTCCTATGTGGGACCTTGTCGAAGGCTTTCTGAAAGTCGAGGTACACCACATCCACTGACTCTCCCTTGTCAATTTTCCTAGTTACATCCTCAAAAAATTCCAGTAGATTTGTCAAGCATGATTTCCCCTTCGTAAATCCATGCTGACTCGGAATGATCCCGTTACTGCTATCCAAATGCTCAGCAATTTCGTCTTTTATAATTGACTCCAGCATCTTCCCCACCACTGATGTCAGACTAACTGGTCTATAATTACCCGTTTTCTCTCTCCCTCCTTTCTTAAAAAGTGGGATAACATTTGCTATCCTCCAATCCACAGGAACTGATCCTGAATCTATAGAACATTGAAAAATGATCTCCAATGCTTCCACTATTTCTAGAGCCACCTCCTTAAGTACTCTGGGATGCAGACCATCAGGCCCTGGGGATTTATCATCCTTCAGTCCCATCAGTCTACCCAAAACCATTTCCTGCCTAATGTGGATTTCCTTCAGTTCCTCCATCACCCTAGGTTCTCCGGCCCCTAGAACATTTGGGAGATTGTGTGTATCTTCCTCAGTGAAGACAGATCCAAAGTAACGGTTTAACTCGTCTGCCATTTCTTTGTTCCCCATAATAAATTCCCCTGCTTCTGTCTTCAAGGGACCCACATTTGCCTTGACTATTTTTTTCCTCTTCACGTACCTAAAAAAACTTTTGCTATCCTCCTTTATATTATTGGCTAGTTTACCCTCGTACCTCATCTTTTCTCCCCGTATTGCCTTTTTAGTTAACTTTTGTTGCTCTTTAAAAGAGTCCCAATCCTCTGTCTTCCCACTCTTCTTTGCTATGTTATACTTCCTCTCCTTAATTTTTATGCTGTCCCTGACTTCCCTTGTCAGCCACAGGTGTCTCTTACTCCCCTTAGAGTCTTTCCACCTCTTTGGAATAAATTGATCCTGCAACCTCTGCATTATTCCCAGGAATACCTGCCATTGCTGTTCTACCGTCTTCCCTGCTAGGGCCTCCTTCCAATCAATTTTGGCCAGCTCCTGCCTCATGCCTCTGTAATCCCCTTTGCTCTACTGTAATACCGACACTTCCGATTTTCCCTTCTGCCTTTCCATTTGCAGAGTAAAACTTATCATGTTGTGATCACTGCCTCCTAATGGCTCTTTTACCTCTAGTCCCCTTATCAGATCTAGTATCTTTGCTCATAACAACCATTTACTTCGCTTTAAAGATGCACGATTGAGAAGACTGCAGACAAACCTTTCGAAGGGCGGCAATGTGGCTCAGCGGTAGAGTTGCTGCCTTACATCGAATGCAGGGGCTCACGTTGTAGACCTCCCCGTGGTGAGCCCTGTCAACTGACCTCAGTCAGGCGAACGACAACAAACAGAGACAGCAGAAGCAGAAGCAGCTTCATATCTTCTGTTGCCTCAAACGCAAGAAGAAGAAGAAGAAGAAGCGAATGCAGTGCCGGAGACCCGGGTTCGATCCCGACTATGGGTACTGTCTGTACGTATCTCCGAGATCTTCGGTTTCCTCCAAAGACGTACAGGTATGTAGGTTAATTGGCTTGGTAAATGTAAAAAATAATAGTCGCTAGTATAGGATAGTGTTAATGTGTGGAGATCGCCGGTCGGCGCGGACCCGGTGGGCCTGTTTCCGCGCTGTATCTCTAAACTAAACTAAACTAAAATAATTCGAAGATTTACTCGGAAGCCTGTCTTGATTCACAAGGTACTCCATTGTAATGTCTTGAGGGCATTTTTAACTATCCATCATGGGAAAAGCTTTGTAATTAATATCAATACACATATCTATCATGCTAACTGCAGCTGGATCAAATCTACCTTATTTCATAAAACAGCTAATAATATCAGATTATTTGAAGGATAAATCCCATTTTATTGTAAATAATTGAGCAATCATCTGACCACCTGAATTATCGTGTATCTGAGATAAATTTTTATTGGAGATAGGTACATCTTTACAGTCATACATTTTTAAATTGATAATATTGTCAATTATTATTATATTGTCTCCAATACCTTTTGCCCCCTTTTTTTTTTTAAACTAGATAGAACTAAAGAAATAGATGAAGTAAAGAAAGAAAAGAGAGAGAAGCAAAATAAAAACAAAAACAAAAACAAATTATAAAGATAAGGAAAAAGTTAGTTAAAGAAGAATGGAAAAATTTATTAAAATAACAAAAACTTCATTCGAGATATATTCGTACATTTCAAAGTATAGCATTTCATCCATTCTTTAGTCCGAGTGCTAGTCAGGTTCCTGTGCTGAACCATTCTGACCCTTTAAGTAATCAATAAAAGGAGACCATATTCCAATGAATAATTCCTGTTTGTCCAACAGGGAAAATCTGATTCTTTCCACGTTTAAGGTCTCCGTCATTTCTATAATCCACATTTTGATTGTGGGGACCGTAGGGCCTTTCCAAAATTTTAGAATTAATTTTTTTCCCGTTATTAAACTATAATCCATAAAGTTTCTTTGTATTGTTCTAAATGTTTGATTTAATTCTAATATTCCGAGTATAATTAATTTTGGATCTGGGTCCAATTGTGTGCTGGTTACTTTAGATATTATGCTAAAAATATTTACCCAGAATTTTTTAATTTTTATACAGTTTGCGAACATATGAAATAATGTAGCTTCTAAATGTTGACATTTATCACATTTAGGTGAGATAAGTTGGAAAATTTTATGTAGTTTTGTTTTTGAATAGTGTAACCTATGTATTACTTTAAATTGTATTAGAGAATGTCTGGCGTTTAGTGAACACTGATGTATATGTTGCAAACTTTCTTCCCAAGTATCTTTCGTAATTACTTGGTTTAATTCTTTTTCCCATTTTTGTCTGTATAAGTCCGTGGAGGGAATGTCACTGTCTAATAAGATATTATATATATAAGATATTAATTTTTCTGTATTAGGATGTTTGTTCCAACATTCATCAAGAATTTCTGAATTTCTAATTCGAAAATTTTGGGAGTTCGATTTTACATAATCTCTAAGTTGAAGATATCTGAAATAATCATTTCCACGAAGACCATAAGTCTGTTGCAACTCCTGAAATGTCAGAAAGGTGCCTTCCTTATAAAGTTGTCCCATATTTTTAATTCCATAATCCTTCCATTATGTAAAACCCCTGTCTACCCATGAAGGCTTAAACAAAGGATTATTCACAATTGGAAGAAAAAGTGATAAATTATCTAATTTTAATGTCTTTTTTAATTGTTTCCAAATTCGTGTAGCACTAAATATTATAGGGTTTTCCCTATAAATTTTTTTGTTTAATTTAGACGTAGCAAATAATATCGAACCAATATCAAAAGGTAAACAATCTTCCTTTTCCATTTTTAACCAGTCTGGTTGATGATCTATTTCTTCCAACCAGAAATTCATATTTTTAATATTAACTGCCCAGAAATAAAACAAAAAATTGGGTAAAGCCAGGCCTCCATTTATTTTTGATTTACACAAGTGTCTTTTGTTTATCCTATGATTCTTATAATCCCAGATAAAATCATTAACAATAGAGTCCAATTTTTTTTTAAAGTTTTTTGTCAGATATATCGGAATTGTCTGAAAAAGGTATAATATTTGCGGTAAAAAAATCATTTTTATGGCATTAATTTTGCCAACCATTGAGATAGGGAGTGTTTTCCAATATTGAATATTCTTATGTAGTTTGTTCAATAATGGGGGGAAATTTGCTTTAAATAATGATGTATATATCTTAGTTACATAGATACCTAGATATTTAAATTTTTCATTTACTATTTTAAATGGAAATTGTTGTATTATCTGTTTATTATGTTCCCTTATTGGCATAATTTCGCTTTTATTCCAATTTATTCTGTATCCTGAAAATGAACCAAATTGGGTTATTAACTTTAATAGGTTTGGAATACTAATTTCTGGTTTTGTGATGTAAATTAATACGTCATCTGCGTATAGAGAAATTTTATTCACTGTATCCTTTGTGTTATATCCATGTATTTCCGGATGCCCCCTAACTCTTTCTGCCAGTGGCTCAATAGCAAGCGCAAATAATAATGGGGATAACGGGCATCCTTGTCTACAACCTCTAGATAGGCTAAATTTCGATGACAACCTTTGGTTTGTAAATATTCTGGCCGTGGGATTTGTATATAACAGTTTTATCCATGTACAGAATTTCTCCCCTAGCTGCATATTTTCCATCACCGAAAATAAATAAGACCATTCAACCTGATCAAATGCTTTTTCAGCATCAAGTGAGATTATTGCTAGATCTTCATTAATAATTCTCTTGGAATATATAATATTAAATAATCTTCTTAGATTATAGTATGAGTATCGTTTCCGCGCTGTATCTCTAAACTAAACTAAACTAAAATAATTCGAAGATTTACTCGGAAGCCTGTCTTGATTCACAAGGTACTCCATTGTAATGTCTTGAGGGCATTTTTAACTATCCATCATGGGAAAAGCTTTGTAATTAATATCAATACACATATCTATCATGCTAACTGCAGCTGGATCAAATCTACCTTATTTCATAAAACAGCTAATAATATCAGATTATTTGAAGGATAAATCCCATTTTATTGTAAATAATTGAGCAATCATCTGACCACCTGAATTATCGTGTATCTGACTCAGGGATTGTTTCACAGTCTTTAGTTTAGTTTATTTTCGAGATACAGCGTGGATACCGGCCCACCGGGTCCACGCCGACCAGCGATCCCCGCACACTAACACCATCCTATACACACTAGGGACAATTTACACTTGTACCAAGCCAATTAGCCTACAAACCTGCACGTCTTTGGAGTGTGGGAGGAAACGGAAGATCTCAGGCGAAAATCCGCACAGGTCACGGGGAGAACGTACAAACTCCGTACAGACGGCGCCCGTGGTCAGGATCGAACCCAGGTCTCCGGCGCTGAAAGTGCTGTAAGGCAGCAACTCCACCGCTGTGCCGCCGTGCCGCCGTGCCGCACGTCTTTAGTTTATTTTCGTTCATCTCTCCAAGGATGCCCAGTATTTCAATGATTTTAATTAGGTTGTGAAATCAGTTTGGAATTCTTACATCAAGAACTGATGAATTATTAACAAAACAAAACATGTCAAAAATACAACGCTCGGTCCCACAAGCGTTTTTATTCACCCAATGTTGCTCACTGAAACAGCGAAGAATCAAAATATCATTGCAGCTGCTGCTTAGTCTTTCTTTAAATCGCAACATCAGACTTTGCAATAAAATTTAACAAGCCATTACTACCAGCTTCACTGTACAAGTGCATTGTCTACCATGGCACAGGAACGACAAGTGAGATCTGAATTTTGAATTCTTACTATACATTGCCAAACCATAAATGCTTACATCTGTTGATTTGAAAAGAACAAGTAGAGATGATAGCACCTTCCCTCAAATCCGAGATTAAACATATATTGGTATTAAAATTAAAGCACGAGTATGTACAGGAACTATGGCTAAAAATCTGGTACACATTCCATGTTTTATATTTTATAGAGAACAGTGGTCCCTGTACACTATCCTAAACACTATTTACAATTTACAATTTTACCAAAGCCAATTAACCTACAAACCTGCAGTCTTTTTGGAGTGTGGGAGGAAACAGGAGCACCCAGAGAAAGCCCACACGGTCGCGGGGAGAACGTACAAGCTCCGTACAGACGGCACCCGTAGTCGGGATCGAACCCGGGTCTCTGGCGCCGTGAGGCAGCAACTCTACCGCTGCGCCGCCCCTGAGGTATAAAGCTTCATCCTCCAGGCCTACATGTATGTGGTAAGTTGGGACGCAGGTGACAACGTGATGGTTTCACATTTCAACAATATTTGCATCAATTAGCCGGAACATAGGGGAGGAAATTAACGTTAATTAAAAAACAAAACCTATACGCAACATCATGATTATTGCTTACACTTTGACTGATGCACTGGTTGTGAAAGACTGAGTATGTACTCAGAACAGGATCACAGGGGAATAGATGTCAAATGATCTCGGTGAAAGTGTGTCACTGCGTATTTCAAAGCACTTGCAAGATGCCATAAAAAATGCATTGCTGTCTATTTACAAGTTTTATCTAACAATTCCTATATTACTTTCACACAAGTTAAAAGTTAATCCTGATCCAAATTAAACAGTTCGAGATTGTCTTGTATTTTCAAAATAATGTCACATAAATATAAACTGAATACTTGTCGGTGCCACATTGCTCTCCGAAGGTACAGTATAACAATTTCAACCTTCTTACATGAGGCAGTCAACAAACAAATTCATAAAATAGGATTTTAAATGACGCATGCATCTTATTTAGTTTAGTTTAGTTTAGAGATACATTGCGGAAACAGGCCCTTCGGCCCACCGGGTCCGTACCGACTGGCGATCCCCGCATATTAACACTACCCTACACACACTAGGGACAGATTTTAAAACATTTTATACCAAGCCAATTAAGCTACAAACCTGCACGTCCTTGGAGTGTGGGAGGAAACCGAAGATCTCGGAGAAAACCCACACGGTCACGGGTAGAACGTACAAACTCCGCACAGACAAACACCCGTGGTCGGGATTGAACTCGGCGCTGTAAGGGTGCCCTGTGGACTGTACGCGGCCTACAGTGGTGGAGCAGCAGCGGAGAACACCACGGCTACACTTGTCGAGGCCGGGAACGTGAACGTCATGAAATGGTGTCAAACATGGCGGCACGGGATTATATGCAAAATGAATTTCACGATGTAATATTTAATTGCATATATGACAAATAAATACCAATTGGGCCACTGAACCATTGAACCATTACAGAGCCAGAGACCCGGGTTCAATCCTAACTGTGGGTGCTGCCTGTACGGAGTTCGTACGTTCTCCCCGTGACCCTGTGGGTTTTCTCCGGATGCTCCGATTTCCTCCACATTCCAAAGACATGCAGGTTTGTAGGTTAATTGGCCTCTGCAAAATTGCCCCTGGTGTGTGGGACAGAACGAGTGTACAGGTGATCATTGGTCAGCGTGACTCAATGGGCCGAAGGCCCTGTTTCCAATTTGTGTCTCTCAAAATAACTAAAAATAACAAAGTGAAGGAAGACTACCAATCGTGGAGCAGCTTGTAAAAAGTTCATAAGTTCTGGGAGCAGAATTAGGCCATTCGGCCCATCAAGTCTACTCCGCCATTCAATGGTGGCCGATCTATCTTTCCCTCTCAACCCCATTCTCCTGCTTTCTCCCCATAACCCCTGACGCCCGTACTAATCAAGAATCTGTCAATCTCCGCCTTAAAAATACCCACTGACTTGGCCTCCACAGCTGTCTGTGGCACTGAATCCCGCAGATCCACCACCCTCTGACTGAAGAATGGCGATGTACAGAGAGTGAAGCAGCAGGGATACTGCAGCTCGGAGAGATGTCGGACTGGAGGACATTGCGGGGAGAGGGAGCGATAAGACTGTTTAGTGATTTAACAAAATAAATGGCGAGGATTCCAAAATGGAAGGATGGTGCATGACAGGAAATCAATGTAGATTGGTGAGCGTGAGGCGAATGGCTCCTGCTATTCTATTACGGGGAGTTGCATTTAGTGGATTTATGGCACTTCTAAGGACTTCTCGGCAATCGGTCTCACCATTATTAAATAAAAATAGAAAATGCGGGGAAATATCCAGCACAGAAACGTCAGCATGGACAGAGCAAACCAGAATAGTCGTAAACAAGCCATTTTCACCTTGGCAGTCTGGTGTTCGTTAGATTCCACAAAGGTCTTCTTTCAATTATCCATAATTCATGCTCATGGCTTGGATTAAATGAAAGCATGCGGTATATTCATATTTGCTGATTCATATTTGCTAGGTGGGACTGTGAGTAGCGAAGTGAGTACATGGACTCAGAGAGAGATATCGACAGTGCATAAGGGGATGTATAAGCATTTATAAGCACATTGCAATGTTAAAAACTTAAATCGTAAGAAGGTAAGAATAGATTTATTTGACACACGGTTAGAATCTAATGCAGGGGGACATGTTAATATGTTGCTTGATGAGATGCATGCAGTATATCCACAGCAAACAATTAGGAACACTAATAGTTCAGTTTAGTTCAAAGATACAGGGCGGAAACAGGCCGGGTCCACGCCGACCAGCGATCCCCGCACATTAACACCACCCTACACACACTAGGGACAAATTACATTTATGCCAAGCCAATTAACCTACAAACCTGTACGTCTTTGGAGTGTGGGAGGAAACCGAAGATCTCGGAGAAAACCGGCGCAAGTCACGGGGAGAACGCACGAACTCCGTACAGACAGCACCCGTAGTCGGGATCGAACCTGAATCTCCGACACTATAAACACTGTAAGGCAGCTACTCTACCGCTGAGCCACCGTGCTGTACTGTCTTTGGCTAAGGGGATGGAGGAAGTACAAAAGTAGAGAAACCTTGTTCAGTCAGATTGCATCAGAATTGCTGCACTTATTGCCTCGATATTTAAAGAGGGCTAGACTTACTTACGTTGCTTTCTGTGATACGGTGTGCCTTAAAGAGTGCTGTCTGCGTAAAGTTTCCACCACTTTTCGTACTCCCATTCATTTCTGGGCTTTTAAGTTGCCAAACCAGGTCGTG